>NC_141034.1:21197500-21280000 GCF_052040795.2 Danio rerio | reverse complement strand
TGACATACAGACACTTTAGGCACTTCATTTTATTAATAATTGAGTAAATTTATTCTTCATTAAAGTTACACATGTACTTTTCTGTGCCTGAATGCTTTACATTCTCTTGAAAATATTTCAAACACATGCAAATGGTAATTTTTTATTCTGTTATTGATATACTTTTCAGTGAATCCACAAATCCCAACAACTCGACTTTAATCCCAACTTAACATTGCCGATCCTGCGATGTGACTATTGCGGACACACACACATTGCGATATCGATGCTCAAACCACATATTGTGCAGCCTTAATTGTAATAATGTCAACATTTTGTTATGTTCAATGAATGTCTGGTGACACTAACAAGTTATAGCATAATTGTGTTTGAAAAAAATGCATCATATACAGTAAACTATTCTAAACTAAGTATAGCACTTAACAGTAAACATGCTAAAAAAAACTTTTTTTTTCTAAAGCAATTAAGCTAATTATCTATATTATGCATTTATTTTTTGCACTGTTAATGATTTTCATCATTTAAAAACATATTGTTAAATTATCCTCTTGTCAGTTTACTAGAAAAGCAGTGTATTTTGAGCTGGTTATGTAATGCAACTGTCAAAACGTACAAGGGCTTTCTGTGAGATTTTCCAATACAGCTCAATGTTTTCAGAATAGCAGTGGCAAGGAAACAAAGACTCATTCTAGTGATGACATATTGAGAAGTGAAGTGGTCAAAGCACAGAGCCCTATGGCACCCCAGTAGCTTAAAGTTGTAATTTAGACACCTCACCTCTTCAAGTCATCCTGAATAATGTAACTGAAAGGTGAAACTTGAAGCACTGGAGCATGGCTCCTGAAAGGCCATGAAGGTTGACAAGAAGATCTAGGGTGTCAAAAGCAGCATACAAATCCAGAAAAAAAGATAATTTGGAAGCTTCTTTTGAAAGTTGCACAGCTTGAGCAAACAATAGTGTACAATATCAGTTGACTGTCTTCTTTTGAACAGCATATACATTAAAATGCATGAAAGGGGCATGATTGTGCAATCTATGAGTGTGTTGATGGACTTGATAGACCCCATTTATGCTTTGATAAGCGGTCTAAATGAGCACACAAAAAAATATTTTTTTATTGATCTTTTTCTTTTTTCTTTTTCTTCAATAATTTGCCTGTGTAATCATGCCTATGGAAAGGAATACAAAATTGTTGGTGTTTTACTGAATTAACTATTGACAAAAATGCAATTAGCAGCCTATCCAGTTCCAGTTAGCCTTTGTTGTCAATTTTTCACGCATCCATACTTGTAAGGCCTATCTAAACAAACCTAAATAAATGAATAAATAAATAAATAAATAAATAAATAAATAAATAAATAAATAAATAAATAAATAAATAAATAAATAAAATATCTTTAAGTGGTGTGCACTGAGCTAAGAATACACACTCCATTTGACCTTCTGTTTCCAGTGTGATGAATGAACCCTAAGTAATATACTGTATCTTCTTTCAACCATTTTTCCATATCTCTTGTTCTGCATATGTGCAGTAATGTAGAATTTCATTCTGAGCATCTACAGGCTTAATTTCTCCAAAAATAAAAAATAAATAAATAAACCAGGCATTAATAATATGGTAATTCTAAAGATGTTTCCAGAAATAAACAAAGATTGCTTAGGGGTATTAGCATTTATTGACTTCATTGCCACTGGAGTATTAAAACAATCTTAACAATTCATCCTGTAAATAGCATTGCTGAATCTATAATGATCGGATTTCCTCTTGGAATTGATTCGGCTGTAGTTCAGCTTGAATGTATCAAGTGCAGCTGAGCTGAATATATAAATATTTTCCAGTGATGTGGGTATGAAACATTTTGCATTTAATCTTGAGTCGTGAGTCATATTTTGATGCCACCATGGTTATTCGTGTTCTGCCAACCCCTCTCTTTCAGTGTAGTCAATTGTAGTGAAACTTCCATATATGATGTACATTGAGTGTAACTCTTGGTGATTGATTCAAAAGAATGCCTTAGCTGTAAATAACATTGCATAGATTTCAACAATCGTTACACTATTACTAGACTGTCTTTTTAATATCTGCTAACACTTTATTTTGGTCCCTCAACAGACATTCTATAAACTTTGTCAATGCATTCTTCAAACCCTATCCCATCAGTCTACTATCAATTTCCTATACTCTAAGGAGACTGGAAACTTACTTGTAGTGTAGTTACTTATATTCAATACAATTTCAAGGAGACTATCAAAATAATGTAAAATGTTACTATATGTTGTTTATTTTATTTTATTAATTTTTTTTTCAATTTATTTAGGGCATCTAACATGTTTAATAAGCTTTTTTTTTCTAGTTAGTTTTCTGGAGAGGTGAACTACATTCTAACAAAGCTTTTTTTTGTCTGCAGAATTGGAATGCCTGAAATTGAGTGAATAATAAAATAAATAATTAAAAAAAAAAACATAATCCTTATATCATTTCATTATTTCTTGTTTACTCAACTTTTGAAAAAAATCCATTGAACTGACCTAAAATGTCTGTAGTTGAGTGAACAAAAAAATATGGAAAAAAAATATTAATTATTAAAAAAATAATAATAACAATAATATTAATAATAAAAAACAGACAAATGTTAACAAAACATTTATTAGACACAGAAAAAAAACACAGTACATGAGGCAAAACAACAATAATGGTAAACAAGACTTGAATCAAAACATGACAGGACAAATGCTATACAATGCTTTACAGGGAAAAACAAGACTCAGCAAAGGGTATGTGTGAATGAGGTGTCTTGATAGTCCGAGTAATCAGTCCACCATGAGCTCCCAACTGTGTAAATGATCAGAAACTGGTTCCTTCATTTGATGTATAGTTTGAGCATTTCATTTGTCATTTAATTATTACATGATTTTACTGAGTGGATTGTGAAAATATAACATCAAATACATTTGATTTCTCATTTGAAAATGTATTTTGGTTTATTATTTGAGTGTTTGATCATTAGATTTATCGTTTGGGTAGTTGTTTTGAAAGTTCAATTTAATAGTTGATCTTTTTAGCTATTTAAATTTTCATTCAGTCCACGTGCGCAAAGCGCTTCTTTTTGTAGATCAAACTAGGTAAATGTGAGATGAACATTCACAATAAAAGTCTTTCTGAAGCTGTACCCTCCTCAAAAAAAGATACATTACAAATGAATAATAATTAAAAATTATGTTAGCATTATTGCTTTAGTATTTTGTTGTTGCTGTTGTTACTAATAATAATGACGTTAATGTTATTATTGGTGTTACTATTATTTTTGTTGTTGTTAGAAATACTGCAACCTTTTTTTAAGCTAAGAGGTCTGAGAATAACTCAATTTAAAGTAACAGGTTGGCAGAAGATTTTTTTTGTGTGAACTTGCTCATTTTTTCTTACAAAACTCATATTTTAAACTTAATGAAGAAAATTTAGATTTAGGTTAAGTACATTTGTTATGTGAAAAATGTAGTTGTACAGACAACTTTACTGATTTTTGCCAAACCAAACCAAATAAATAAATAAATAAATGAATAAATAAATAAATAAATGAAATAAAATAAAATAAAATAAAATAAAATAAAATAAAATAAAATTAAATTAAATAAAATTAAATAAAATAAAATAAAATTAAATTAAATAATAATAATAATACACTTTTTTCAAGTTGGATTTTTTTACAGTGTAGCTGTAACAGGAAATGTGAACGTCCTACTGATGACGTGTGTGTGTGTGTGTATATGTATATATATATATAATATATATATATATATATATATATATATATATATATATATATATATATATATATATATATTATATATATATATATATATATATATATATATATATATATATATATATATATATATATATATATATATATATATATATAATTATTATTATTATTATTATAAAAGCACTGAGTCCTGATGCATTCCTCAAAAAAGTAAATAAACATATATTTTGATAACATGCTAATATTTAAGGTTAAAAAAAAAAAAAAAAAACGTTTAAACTTTTTGATTTTGGGAAACAGTTCAAATGATCCAAAAAGACCAGGGGCCTCATGTACGAAGACTTGCGTGGAAATCTTACTAAAACATTGCGTACGCACAAAGCTGTAAATGTGCGTACGCAGAAAAAATTTCAGATGTATGAAACACTGCGTACGCCGAATCTCACGCATATTCTTTTGTACATCTGAATGAACGTGAAACTGAGTGCAACATGCACGAGCACAAAACCCCTCCCTGCCTCCTCCCCCGTATGAATATGCTAATGACTATGCTAATGGCAAAACCCAACGAAAAAGCAATGGCAAAATCAAGCAAGAAGAGAAACTTTGAACAGAATGTGAATTGGAGGTGCTGCTTTCGGAGGTAGACCGGAGAAAAGCGGTGTTATTTGCAAGTTTGTTCTCCGGAATTAACAAAAAAAGAAAAAAAAATAGAGTGGGAGAGTTTAGCTGATGCGGTTAACACAGTTGGGTCTGAACATCGCACTGAGTGCATTAAAAAAAAAAGAAATAGTGTGGTTTATATCTGTAAAATGTTGCAGGACGCTTAACAGTCTCAGTGGCGCGCTCGTAAAACGCATGTGACCATGAATTGATACATTCGAGCATGAACTTGGCTTGAATCCAGCGTCTGATGAACTCTTTCTTGTTTTTTCCCCCGCTACATATCAGATTTTGCCAACTATTTATAACGAGAAAGACAAGTAGGAATCATTAATAAGTTTGTGCATCATATTTTATTTGCACATTTATTGAATGGAAATGTTTCTGATTCACGCATGCAAATTCATCTTCAGATAGTGTCTTTATAGCAATGTGCGTGCAGTAGATTGCTCAGATTACATTGAGAAAACAGGCGACTGCTGCAAATTGTGCTTTAATGTTTAGCTGGTCAAATGTATGGTATGGAAACCTTATATACCTGCTGAACCCGCCTCATACAGCTGCCATAGCAAGGCTCAGACACTTTGTAGAGAGGAATTTAACACAACTGCCTCTAGGAGTCGCCAATGGAAATAAAACAGACACGCACAAAAAATGTGCGTACGCCTGCCAGAAAGCTGCCGTGAAGCTGCGCACATTCCCACGTTCAGTTCATTGTTAGTAAATCCAAACGTGAGCGATTCTGAGCGTGAAACCTGGCGTACGCAAAGTTTTTGTGCGTACGCAGCGTTGATACATGAGGCCCCAGGTGCTGAATGTAAGCTTGTTCCAAACTTTCTGAAACTTAAAAAACCCAAACATCAACACATGAATGCCCACATTTGCACATCAAATATGCTTTCTGGGTGATGTGATGCTTGGCCCATCCAGCCATTTACCAAGCTAGATGTCAAATGCCAAAAATGCCCAAAGCATTTACAAACACAAGCATGTGATTATACATCCTAAACTATTAAACAAGCTTAGAAACCAAAAACAAGTCAGGGATAGACGAGCAGTGGTGGCAGCTGGTTTGGGGTGTACAGCTTGGTAAAAGATTCGATTGAACGGGGAGGGTTGAGCCGTTGGCGACAGTGTAAGCCAAGTGCAATGTCTTGAATTAAATCCTAACACATGCCAGGGAACAAACCTGAGCAAAGGTATAATGTGAGAATTTCCGGAGTTAAGCAGCAGCATTTCAGATGCGCTTGAGGGGATGACAGATGCTAGTTGGCCGGCGAGGGAGTTGCAGTAGACGTGAAATGACTTGGGCCTGGATTAGGATCTGAGTAGTTGTCGAGAAAGAGTCTTATTTTCCTTTTGTTGTGGAATATGAAGCAGCAGGACACAGAGTTTGCCTTAATGTTGTTCACACAGAAGAGAAGGTTGCCTGTGATGACACCATGTGTTTTAACACATTTCTGGCTTAAAAATGAGTCATTTTGGCTACAACTTATGCAGTAAGTCTAAGCCAATGTGATTTGCTCAGATCCCCAAACTCTGTTTCATCAGTACTCAATCAAACAAGCATTTTACGAACAAAGAAAAAAGTTTGATTTGTTGTGTTGTCTGGGGGCATAAATTATATATATATATATATATATATATATATATATATATATATATATATATATATATATATATATATATATATATATATATATTTTCTTTATTTTTTTAGCTGAATGTACTTGGCCTTGAGAAGAGCTGTTCAGAGTTTTAGTTAAAATGTGAACTTTTTCTATTGACAAAAATAGCATTTATATTTTGCTTACTGTTTTACTATACAATAAAAGTGAAACATATAAAATATGATTCACTTTAAATCAAATCAAATTGTTCTGACTAAAAGTCAGTACAATTTGCAGTACATTCAGCAAGTCCCACTGAATTGAGTCTAAATGCATTCTAAACCCATGACACCCGTTTTGTCCTCCATAGTGGACATTATATTTTAGCAAATAAATAAATGCCCCAGCTTTAAGTTCAGATGTACGTTACAGAGCACATTCAGTGTTTGATCTACCAAAAGTTTGTATTTTTGACCGTAATATCCATATGAAAATAAGCATTTTTTTTTAATTACCATTTAAATCTGAAAATTATCTTTTTTTTCAGATATATACATCTCAGGAAAATGTAATGGGATTGAGTATCAGAATATGAAAGTCTGTTATGAAACTGACTACTGCTAGTGTAATATTCTGTTTATACAACAGTTTGATGGTTTGATGGCATAATCGTGTATATAAAAAAAAAAAAAATCAAAGAAAGTCTCAAAAATCGTTTTGTATGAGGAACTACTTTCTTTCACTATTCATTCTTATCTACAGCTAACGTCAGAACAGTAGAAACCGTTGCTACTTCACAAACATGACTATAGAGACAGTATTTGAATGATTATTATTAATTACATTATTTCCCAGTATTTTTAGATTATTTTCCCTGTTTTTTTTTTTTTTTTTTTTTTTTCTGTTGCAATCGGGAGATCACAATATTAAACTTCAAAAAAGCCAAAGCAAAGCAAAAACTGTCAGATTATAGTATAAATACAGCACTACAACATATAAAAGAGAGAGATGGACTTTTCACTTACCAGTTCTATAATGATTTGATCGGCTGTAGTTTGAAATACAAAAATAAAGCACTGAGTTTTTCCCTATCCTGTCTCTGTTGGCATCTTGTGGCACAACTGTCTTTGTAACCGGCTCAGTATGACAGGCTGATAGCGGACAATGTGCTGAATCTTCAAAATTAAAAATATTTAAAATAGACACTATCCTTATAAATAAATTGCATAATTGCAATCTAAACAACTACATTCTTGTATAAAGTATTATATTGTCAATTATATTTGCCAAACTGTAGTGAATATATATATATATATATATATATATATATATATATATATATATATATATATATATATATATATATTCTGATTGGCTGATAACAGTGCGATATTCTGCAATATCCGAACTCCTACAGCCTCTTTACCCTTTGTGTATTACTCCGCCCACATACAGCCAGCAAAAAGCAGACACTACAGATCTAAAGCTTAAAAGATGCACGCTCAACTGTTTAACTGTAAGCTTATGATTTGAATCCGGAAGAAAGTAGTTCCTCATACAAAAGGGTTTTTGAGACTCTCCATGTTTGATTTTGTTTCTATAGACATAATTATGCTGTCAAACTGTTGTATGAATGCAATATCACACTCGTAGCAGTGCGATATGGCTGTTTAACGCACGCCTCCCACCAGTGCCGATATACAGCCATATCGCACTGCTACTCGTGTGATATTGCTCATATATATATATATATATATATATATATATATATATATATATATATATATATATATATATATATATTTATTAGTAACATTTTTTTTTTTAAGCTTAGTACCTTTAATAATTAGGGATTATCCACAGCGGAATGAACTGCCAGCTTATCCAGAATATGTTTTACACAGCGGATGCCTTTCCAGCCACAACCCAAAATGGCTACAACACTCATTCACGCACATACACTACAGACAATTTTAGCTTACCCAATTCACCTGTACCACATGTCTTTAGACTTCTTGGGGTAACCGGACCACCTGCAGAAAACAGGGAGAACATGCAAACTCCACACAGAAATGCCAACTGACCCAGCTTATATTAAATATAAGCTCATATTAATTATCTTAAGCTTATATCAATTAACTTTATTTATTACCAACAGTAATTTAATAGTGATATCAATTAAACCATACCAGTGTTATTTGTTCTTTGTTTTATTTTATTAATTTTCCCTCCCACACGCTACTGCTATAACCCTCCTTGATTTCCCAGTAAGCAAGATTCATAAACATTGAGTCTTCTAATGTTGTTATGCATAATTTAAGAAGTTGTCATCCTTCTAGAAGGTTCTGAAGATTAATTTTTAAGTAACTGCTGGCAGGTAGTAATTAATCTACAGCTGTCACCACAACATCAAAGATGCGCAGCTAGAAATAAACAGAGCAGAGTGAAAGAAAGAGGTTGAGAGTTTATATTAGACCTTATAGAAACCAAATTTATTTAGCTTTATTATTTTGTGATGGAATAATGTTCTGTGGCATAAGTCCCCATCAGATCTTTCTGCAGGTAAAACAACCACATCAGCTTGTATTTTTCGAATCCATCATCAACATTTTAAAATGTTGAGCCTAATAGTGAAAAATTGATTGCATATAGCTTGAGTTCAGCTTGCTAATGAGAATAAATTGTCTTCCTGCCAATAGCTGTATTAGTTAGCAAGCTATGCTGCTATTGTCAAGCTTACTTAACGTTAGTATAGATTATTTTCCTAACACATTTAGAGACGATGAAGAATGATTTAGTACTGTTGGAACTTAAACAAGCACATTTGACCATCTCTGCAGTAGAGTAGTTCAATAGATATAAGTAAATATAGAAGCTAACATCATTTGCATCACAGCAGTTCAAAAACAAGCTGAGCTAAAATATATTTCTGATGGCTAACTCTCATTCTAACTCTAATGGGAAATATTAAAGTCCTCAATGCTAATTGTATTCCTCTTACGACCATGTCATGTGAACCGTCAGTGATTATTGTGATACTACAGGTATGGTTGCGTTTTTATTTTATTTTATTGTTTTATTATAAGGCGACGCAGTGGCACAGTAGGTAGTGTATGGTTGGCGTTGGCGTTTCTGTGTGGAGTTTGCATGTTCTCCCTGCATTCGTGTGGGTTTCCTCCAGGTGCTCCGGTTTCCCCCCACAGTCCAAAGACATGTGGTTCAGGTGAATTGGGTAGGCTAAATAGTGTATGAGTGTGGATGAGTGTGTATGGTTGTTTCCGAGAGATGGGTCGCGGCTGGAAGGGCATCCACTGTGTAAAAATGTGCTGAATAGGTTGGTGGTTCATTCTGCTGTGGTGACCCCGGATTAATAAAGAGACTACACCAAAAAAAAAAAAAAAAAAAAAAGAATGAATGAATGACTTTTTTTATTATACCTAACATAAAAAATATAGTGCATATCATAAAATCATAGCAAGTTGTAGTGACCTCAATATCAGCAGAAAAAAAAAAATAATTTGTGTAAATTTTTAATCTTTCATGTGCTTTATTCAGCAAAAGGGTCAAATTGACACCGACAAGGAAAAGGAACACAGACGTTACAAAATGTGTAGAGGACATTGAAAAAAAAAAAAAAAAAAAAAAAATATATATATATATATATATATATATATATATATATATATATATATATATATATATATATATATATATATATATATCATGTTAGTTTTATGTTTACCAAGTTTTCCCCATTACATTAGAAAAAAAAGTCATTAATTATGAAGAAAAAAAAAAATAAATGTCAACTATATATGCATATAAGTCAGGGGTGGCGAACCCGCGGCTCGCGAGCCGCTTGCGGCTCTTTTACTGCTCTTGTGCGGCTCAACCTCTCGCGCGATTTAACATACATTAACCAATTGACTAACGCCCCATTCACACGGGGCTTCTGCGTCTCTTTCTGCTTTTGTGCGGCTCAACCTCTTGCGCGATTTAACATATAATAACCAATTGACTAATGCCCCATTCACACGGTGCTTCACGTTGCTCGCTGCAGAAGCTGGGAGTAGCTCAACTTTTCAAGCGCTTACGGACGCGTTAGCCAATCAGATCGCTGTATGCAAATACACCTGCTAGAAAGTGGCCTATTGCTGACTGAATTTTATTTTCTGACGCTTCCATTCAGACACGCCTTCAGTCAAGGGTTGACACTGAAGCCCCGTTTGATTGGGGCGCAACATGAGTGACGTGCAGTTAGTTAATATCAATCGTCATGGCAGAGTCAGGAAAGCGTACAGCTAAGCGTAAATACGAAGATGAGGGCAGAACATTTTTATCTGAATGGGATTTTACACTGAAACTAGTGAAATCAAAGCATCGCTCTGTTCTTACTGACACACATGTGAAAGAGTTACTATGAGTAGCCACAACTGAATACGAGCCAGACCTGAAAAAGATTGTGGAAACCAAGGAATGTCAGGTGTCCCACTGAGTCAAGTAAAATGAGGTAGGCTAATTTAAAGAGCCCATATTATGGGTTTTTGAAAATTCCCCTCCATGTAGTGTGTAACACAGCTCTAAGTGAAGTGGAGTATCCAGCTAAGGCTTAAATCTGTTAGTGTACAGTGTTAAAAACGGTTGATTCATCTAAAAAAGAGTCGACTCATAGTGCTTCAAACGAGTCGCCTTGATACCGATTCATTAGGTGTTTCGCCATGACGTACGAACGAAACCAAGTTATTCACGTGCACGCGCAAACCCGGGAGATTTCAAACCTGAGGCCCCGCCCTCTGACGCAGAAACCGAGACACACACACACACACCCACAAACACAAACATGCCGGTCGATTGAAGTCACACTGCAGATGGATATATTGAGTCTCTACCCAAAGATGAAACCTCAGCATTATAGCCAAGCAGTTGGAAACTACTGGAAACTTCTGGAAACTACATGCTACAAAGAATACTTCATCTGCGTTTGTTAAAGGAAGGATCAGTAAAGAGTAACTTACTGATAGACGTCAGGATGGGTTTCTTCCTCCATTTCTCAAGTGTAAGTACGTGCGATTAAGGTTGCCTCGTTGACTCCAGCTTGCAAATGTATTTAGTTGTGATTTGTTACTTGTAACCGCGTGTACTGTATCAGGTTAACTGGCTATATTCTCTTATCGCGTGCAAAGTCACGTTAAAAACGCGACGCGTGCTGCTTTGTTAACAGAGCTCCGTGGACGGGGAGTAGTGTGTGTGTCTGTGTGTGCGTGCGCGCGCTGTCGTCCGGAGGTGTGTGTGTTTGTGTGCGTGTGTGTGTGTGTGCGCGCGCGTTGTCGTCCGGAGCAGGGTTAAGTGCGTATGTGTGTGTGTGTGTGTGTGTGTGCAATATGTGTGTGTGTGTCTGTGAAAAGAGCAGAGTGAGAAGCTAGGAGATCTCCTAACTGTTTTTGGAGTTTTTGCTCAATAAAATAGTTAGTCGTCTGAATTTTCAAGTCCATAGTCTGTATTTACATTGACCCACTGGCAGCTAAAATCCACGCCTACACTATCGAGCGTGTATGAACTGTGATTACTTTTATATTGCTGATTAGCTGTTTGGCATTTCATTCTCTGACTGAAGGCAGTCGACCAATCGCAACAGACTGTCATTGGTCCAATCAGCGCAGATTAGCTTCGCGCTAAGGAGGGGTTTGGGAACAAATGAATCCCTGAACGATTCATACAGGAGTCGCTGGGATAATTAGGTAAAAATAAATGCAGATTATAAGACCATGAAAGTGTTTTTTGACCTTGCATGCATATTAGACTGTTGTTGGAGACCCTTACAACCAAGATATGACCCTATTTCATGTATAATATGGGCTCTTTAAATCCATGAAAACTATTGCGTTATATAATTAGGTGTATAAGTTATTGTGACAGATATACTGTTGTTTGCACATCTGTTGTGTGGCTCTTTGCAGTGATAAAGTTTTTTTTTTGGCTCATCATGCCAAACAGGTTCGCCACCCCTGATATAAGTTAAACATTGAATGGGGTCAAATTGACCCCAAGGATAATAGGAGGTTAATAATGTTAGTTAGAATTGTTTTATTGGTCCATTAAATTACATTATTATTATTATTATAATTATTATTATTATTATTATTATTTTATTTTATTGTTTTATTATTATTATTATTATTATTATTATTATTATTATTACTACTATTGCAGGGTGTCTGTGGGGTCTTAAAAAGTGTTAAAAGTTGATAAATTAATTATGAGAAAATGAAGGCCCTTAACAGGTATTAAAAAGTCTAAATTGTGTTTTTATGAGGTCTTAAATTTAGTTCAAGCATTGTCCAAAGTGTTTGACTCCAAAAAGCATAAATATATTTATTTTCCTCCTAACTTTAACAACGTCCTGTTCAATCCATGTGGTTGGTTCGGGCCAGGGCGCATCCAGCCAAGCTCCTCTGTTCAGGTGATTCACGTAATTTGGGAAAATAGCGGAAGGATGATATGACACTCTTATAGCAAAATCATAGAGCGAAACAGACAGCAAAATGGGGAAATGTGGGGGAAACTGGAGCACCCAGAGGAAACCCACGCGAACGCAGGGAGAACATGTAAACTCCACACAGGAAAGCCAACTGACCCAGCCGAGGCTTGAACCAGCGACCCAGCAACCTTCTTGCTGTGAGGCGACAGCACTACCTACTGCGTCACCATTATTATTATTATTATTATTATTATTATTATTATTATTATTATTATTATTATTACAAAAAACTTTAAATAAAGATAGGGCGACACAGTGGCTCAGTGGTAAGCACTGTCGCCTCACAGCAAGAAGGTCACTTGGTTTTTCTGTGTGGTGCTTTCATGTTCTCCTCGTGTTCATGTGGGTTTTCTCCAAGTGAATTGGTTTCCCCCACAGTCCAAAGACGTAATATAGATGAACTGAATAAAATAAGTTGGCCGTAGTATATGAGTGTGAATGTTAAAGTGAATAGATGCTTCCCAGTACTGAGTTGCAGTGTGGGAAGGGAATTCACTGTGCAAAACATATGCTGCATAAGTTGGCAGTTCTTTCCGCTGTGGGGACTACTGATGAATAAAGGGACTGAAGGAAACTGAATGAATGAATTTAACTAAATACCTGATAAAATCTGTTTAGTATTGTAACATAATGTCTGGTGTAAATATAATGTTGCTAAAGTGTAAAATAATTGAATAAAAAATTATAAATAAATACATAAATAAATACATACATACATACATGCATACATACATACATACATACATACATACATACATACTTACATACATACATACATACATACATAATAGACCCTAAGGACTTTGATAGAAGGTCTAGTTTCCCATGCAGGAAAATAAATTCAATTGACGAACTTACTTCACTGTGTCCGATAAATCATAATAAAACATGATTTATTCAGCAGTGTGGAAATTTGCCTCTCTATGTACAGAACCTGCTCAGTACAAAATCCACACAGGTGTGAGGAATTATTAATGATGGGAAATGCACAGAAAGCCTCAGACAGAAGTTTGATTTGCTTTTATTTCTTCAAGAAACATCTCTATAGGCTGTAATTAATCAAATGACTGTTTAGCTTGAAGCTCTGGAGAAAGACATAAAACATTGTTGAAATAATTGCAGATGTCATAATTTTCTAAGATCTTCTGACAATTTGCATGATAATGACATGAAATTATGATCCACGAGCGTTAATGTTATTATTTTCTGTTGACTTTGAGAGGTCTCTCAGTGTTTGCAGTGCACCAAAACAGGATATAACAGCTCCAAAGGCGTTTTTATTTCAAGTTCGCTCTTTTCATCTTTTAATGTGTCAGTCAGTGGCGCTGCTGCTGTTTTCACTTCAGTGAGCTCATATAACTGATTGCTAATTCTTTTTCATCGTCAATGGGCTATAGAGCCTTTTTTTTTTTTCTTTAATAGCCGTGAAGTTGCGGGCAGTGCTTTTAAGGAAATCATGTCCCCAGGATGGCATGCTATAAAAGTGTTTTTTTCTGACACCATAAAGAATGTGCCACTTTTTGTGATTTAGAAAATTAATGTGTCTGTTTGCCAAATTCTAAATCACTGACATGTTGGAAAATGCAAAGCTTTTGGAATGTGCTATAAAAAGAGGTGCATGCACATTATTTAAAAAGGCTATTATTTTTAAAGCACTAATTTTCTTTGTCCTTGTGATTGGGGAATAGTACAAAACTTCCTTAATGCTAGACCATTATTTTATTTTGTTATTGAATAACTCTTTTAAAATAAACCCATATAATTATACCACCCTGGCTTTTCCTAAATGAGTGTATATTTCTTTTTAACATAGTTGATTTATAAAAATGACAAAACACACAAGAGTTCTTTTACCTTGAATTACCAAAGAGGTCACAATGAGTGCATGTATTTCAGCATCCGCTACTTACTGCCTTGCCTTTAGTAGGTGTGCCTCTGTTGCCTAGCAACTTCCTGCTAACAAAAACATAACTTTTTGATAGCAAATACTAGAGGTGTGAGCCTACACTCGTCTTACGGCTCGGTTTAGTTTTGATTATCATGCCATCAATTCGGTTTAATTCTGTATCTCGGTGCATGGACAATGCTTTCCATACACGATTTCATATTTTACTTCACAGTGCAATAATTATTGTATTAAAAAGTATAATTTCATATGTATAACATTTTATATGTATTTGTAATATGATCTTGTCTTTTAATACAAGCAGTCAGATTTATGAAATGTACCTTTAATTTTACCTGCTTAAAGAAAACAGTCTGCATCAAACAAAACTCAAATACATGCACATGAGGATTTAAAGCAAATAAACAAACTTAACTATTTTCTCACTTGTTTTTTAAGCATTGTCGAGTGAGTTGTTAAACACCTATGGTTGAGCTGCGATTGATTCTAATGCGCTGGCGCTGTTCATCAATAAGGGACATTGATAAACGGTAGTAGAAATTACAGCTGATCCATGATAGACGTGATGTAGAAAACCCGCTCTGTAGACACGCTCGTGTCTGGATCTACAATTATCGCTATAGCAGCCAACAGGAGTGGGAATGTCACACCAGCAGGTCAAATAGGCTTCAGTGAGAGAGATAAAGAAATGTAGTTTACTTTCATTTTCTCTACAGCTATACAATAGGAGCTTTTGCTGTACTTTAGTATCAGTGAATGTCCAGCAAACACACACAGTGAACTGTGCAAAGTTTCTGCGTTTTAATTACTCGCGCTTGCCTCCCTTATCATAGAATTATAGATTATGATCTAATACTGAACTGATACCAAATTGTCCGCATCTGCATTGCAGTGCACTAAAGAAACAATTTATTTTTACACCCACAGCAAATGCATAGCTTTATTTCAAACAATTCAAATTACAATATTAATGTTAAAATCCTTAGTATTTTAAAGTTAATGACTTCATAAAACAAAAGAACAAACATGATGACAGACATTCAAAGGTAAATTATAATATCTCAAAAGAAGCTTTGGATGAAATATAATTATGAGCTGACAATATGGCATCTTATACTGAATGAATATAATAACCATTCTGGTAATTGTATAATTCTGATAATTTTAGGGCTCCACTTTAACAACCCTGGCGCAAAGTCTAAAGCGCAGGATGCAAAAGCCATAGGGGCTAAGTGTCGAAATCCACTTTGCTATTTTAAGGATGAAAAAAATATATACGTTGTGCCCTGGTGCACGGTCTAACAGGGTTGTGTTTATTCTCTTTGTGAGTTATGAGTGGGTTTTGAGCATAACGTGCATTAAACCAATCAGAGTCTCATCTCCCATTCCCTTTAGGATTCAGTTGTGCCGTGGCATGGTGCATTCGCTATTTACATGGCAGACTTTCTGAGAGGAAAAAACTGAACGCTTCACTAGCGAGAAAAGAGACCATCTGCAGCACGAGGATAACAAACGAGCCTCCTCCATTCGCGCTCTTTACTTTCTCTTTATTTTACTTTTACTTTACTCCTTTACTTTTATAGATAAGGAATTTAATTGTGTTTGTTAAGCACAAAGATTGTTTCAATACTATTCTTAATTCAGTTCTAATTCCCAAACAAATAAATTAACAATAACAACAAAGTGTGATCAAACAACTGAGTTATATCCAAACACACATCCTATTCTTATGCCCCTTAAATGGTGATGCATACATTTCCAAAACCTGACAGGTGGACAAACCTAAACTTGTTTTTATTAAAACAAATGTATATATGCATGGCATTAATAATGCTGCTAATAACACATAATTATACAAATGCAAATTTCCATGAAAACCTGAAAAAAGCCCCCCGACACGAAGGCATGGAGGTAATAATTTATATAGTAAAGTTGAGAATAATATTTTAATATTTAATATTTTTTCATATGTAAAGATATTTGTATATTGCTGTACATCCTGCATGTATTAAGCATACGTATTTGGACCTGCGTAGGTGCAAAACTAACGCGTTCTGTGCTAGACTTTAGACTAAGTTTTGTTTGTTTAATGGTGCAGTCTGTTCCAGTTTTTCAAAATAGCAACGCTCCAACAATGCACCTTAACACACCTCTTTTTTTAGACCGGAACACCCATAAGTCCACAAAGTGGCACACATGGATTTGCTATTTAAACGACGTGCCACAAAAGGCGAAAATTAGGATTGTGCTGTTCTGAAAATAGGGCAAACACATATTGCGCCTAATTGCAGCAAAATGATAGGGCCCTTATTGTGGTCACAGGTTTAAAAAAATTAAAAAAACACTTTTCTTGTAATTAATTGATCTATTTGTTAATATTATTATTGTTATTTTTATTACTGTAGGAAGTGTCATTTGTGTATGATAATCCTCCAGTTATTCCCCCATTCAAAGCAAGATTTGAAAAGACAGGCATGTTAACAAGGATTCTAACCTCAGTCTGGAATAAACCTGTAGGGCAGCGAGGGTTACATTTACTTGCACAACTCTCACTAGCTGACCTCAGTACACTCACCTTTTTAAACCATCCGAGTCACGGCACCAATGCACTACCCCTCCAGTTCTACTCACCCCATTCTGAGCATGATGCATCTTGCACCAGCCAATAGTACATATTTTGAGTCAAAGAAAATGAGGTTTACTTACACTCTTCTCACACATCCACTCGGTTACCAATGTGAAGAAAAAAAAAAGTTTGGAACATCTGGTGAATAAATGTCAGGATTGTCATGTTTGGGTGAATTATTAATGCTTTGTTGCTTCAGCAGTGTCTGGAATTGGCACATTTTATTTTATTTTATTTTTTAAATTTTGCAGTGAATGGGTCTTTTGGGTTTACATTAAATCAAATCTGGGCATATTAGAATGATTTCTATTTCTAGAAAAGGGAAAGAAACATCATTGTAAAATCTTAGATTGAATCAGTAAAAAACACTTATCATACAACCCTCTGCACGCGCTCAGTACTTTTCAGGGCATGTGATGTAAGTGCGTGTGGCACTTCATCCCTGGCGTTTAAATGTGTTTCTCCTCAAAGAGTGTGGCCGTATTTATTCAGACCTGCTACCGTTTTGTAATATCCGTGGAGCATGAGTTCCGCACCCAAATGGCAAGTTTATTTAGTAGGGAATTCTGAACGGTCAAGGTCATCTTCACACGGCTGTCTGAATTCCCTGGTTGCAGATTCCTAAGTGCTAGTTACAAGAGTAGCAAAGTGCTGGCATGTATCAGGCCCGCCTAATAAAAGCTCCATTGATTGGCCCCTCGGCAGGCCGCTCTGCAGGATTAGCTAAAAGATCCCTCTGTGTCTCAATGTGCACATTGTCTTCAAATTTTGCTCAAAGGCAGGCACTGAGTCCCCACTGGAAGAGCTGTTTACTTCAAACTCAATGGTCCTAGACCCCTTCTCTATTGGGAAGCACTTCAAATCTTGACGACTACATCATAAATTCAATAACTGTGATAAAAAGGAGATTTAGTTGCAATATTGGTAAGATAACAATAAGTTAACAGCTTATTTTAAGGATTATTTCAACATAATAACTAGTTTACAGACATTAAAGGGAAAGTTAATCCAAAAATGAAAATGTTTTGACATGTTACTAATTAATTATTTAATTAGTATTGAGCCAGTTTATTGAAGAAAAAACAAACAAACAAACAAACAAAAAAACAAATACATATAACAGTTTCAAGCATATATATATATATATATATATATATATATATATATATATATATATATATATATATATATATATATATATATATATATATATATACACACATTACATATAAACTCAAAATTAATGGTTTATTATATTGTTTGTTTACTTGTAACACAGATTTTTTTATGTAAACAACATACCCACTCTAATCCATCAAAATCTTGGCTTGACAGCCATATTTATTACAGAAAAAAAAAATATATATATGTGTGTTAGTGCCATTTGAATTTCGAAACAATCAATGCCGATAAAAGTGATATATAATAATAATAATAATAATAATAATAATAATAATAATAATAATAATAATAAAATAAATTGATTTCCATGTTGGATTCTAAGTGGACTGCAAAAAAAAAAAAAAAAAGACAATATATAGTCTTTGCAAATATGGAAATTGGAAAATTATAATAATAAAAAAGTATTGAATACAAACAGTAGTATTCATTGAATAGTTGTGTTGCTGATAGTTGAGAACATTAATTATAAAGTAGAAACAATTTTGCTTAGTCCTCCTTTACATTTAGCCAGTTGCTAAGACAGTCCAGTCTGTTGACATTATCTGGCGACAATGTGGACCTTTTCTTTTGTCCACCAATGTCCATCTTATTCTTTTATGGGATACTTTTTAATGTTGTTTACAGCATCTTGGCCTTACTTTTACACAGTCTGAAGCATTGATGGGAACTTAAAATCCTCTACAATACATTCAGCTTATGTTCACACTAAATCACCTCAGATCTTACTTCTATTAATATATATATATATATATATATATATATATATATATATATATATATATATATATATATATATATATATATATATATATATTATTTTTTTTTTTTTTATTTGATAGAGACAGAAACAGATAACTAATGGAAACTTAATGAAAATTAAGCCTTTTAGTGCACCCCTTCTCCTCGCACAGCAATATTCCTTGACATTTTCTATAATCTCCTGCTTCAGCAATGTTTTGAGGCGATTTGCTAACAAGCCTTGTTGTTACGTACCTTTCTAATCTCGAAAGTTCCTAACATAATCCAACTGTTCCTTGCCCCACTCATCTGGGAGAAACCCACAGAGAATCAGATGCATTCTTGTAATTAGTTGTGTGATAAAAAAAAAAAAAATAAATAAAATATAAAAATAAAATATTAAATAAATAAAACCTTGGCTTTGTGAATTTCTGATACAACCTATTCAACCCCACAGAAACCTCCACATCAAACTCTTCATAGGGGCTGCAATGTCAACTGTGCTGTTTATAATGAGGCTGTTATCCTCAGCGAGCATCTAGCAATTAGGATGCAGGTAGTTATGTAATGGAAGAACAACAAATGCTCAAAGCTGCCTCCGGAGCAGTCTTAACATGTGATCTTTCCATTTTTTTTCCTGACAGGAGTCATCAGAATGAAAGGGAAAGATGGCAAAGTGTGGCTGTCTCGATGGAAACCCGCAGAGAGTCATGCTGCTAGTGTGCTGTATATGCAAGATGTTTTTTATCACTGTGACGTATCAGTGTCAAATGCTTCGGTGAAGGCGATAATTTGGCGTTTGACTGAACTGAGTGTAGGAACGATGCAGAACCTTGTCACGTTACAGGCTGAGATTTGTGCAACAGGGCTGTAATATTTCTGAATCACCTGCGTCTCACATCTGCTTTTTTTGTTGCAACAAATGACTAATATATTCATGCTAAAGTAGGGGTACTTGAACTCGCAGTTATGAATGGACTTGTCAGGGACTGAATTTGCACTCAGACTCTCACTTGGACTTGTGCATATCAGACAGAAAAATTTGATGAGTGCAGTCAAATCTGTGTCATGTGTAGCACAACAATTAGAGTCAATAAATAAATGATGTGTCCTGTCTTCTCTGAAAATCATAGAATTTAGTGCTACTCTTCTACACTGCATGGCTAAGACCATGTCAATGAAGTCAACAATAATTAATATTGCTTATGGAAATTCCAAGGAATTAATTAGCAAGACATCCAGTAGAAGAAACACTCTATACTGCAGACTGTACGTTTTGCAAAATAATAGTTTCCAAAAATGCGAATGAAGGGGGATATTTATATATATATCCCCCTTCATTCGCATTTTTGGAAACTATTATTGGCTGTATATCAGCACTGGTGGAAGGCCTGCGTTGGCTTGAGGCCGCAGAACGAGTGTCTTATTGCCCCTCCATTAGTGCCATACCTTATCTCTACGAGTGTGATAATTCACTTATACAACGGTTCGACGGCATAAGCATGTGTGTATAACAAAAAGAAAATCAAACACGGAGAGTCTCAAAAATCCTTTTGTACAAGGAACTACTTTCCTCTGCCACTCATTTAATCCTACAGCTAACAATCAGAACAGCAGAAACCTTTTTCTAGTTCATGCCAACAACAGTTTAGAGCTAGTATTTGAATGATTCTCTAGCGTAATTTCTAAAGTGATGACAAAACAGGTCATTTTTGCTCACATTTTAAGATTATAAGGTTGAATGGCATGAAATGCCATAAGTCTACAGAGGTGTCTCAATATTCCTCTGTTGCAATTGGGATCCTACAATAATTAACCCCGAAAAAAAAAAAAAAAGAAGAAGAAGAAGAAGAAAAAAAAAAAACAGAGCAAAGCAAACTCTGTTTCTATGGTATAAATTCAGCACTGCAAAATACAAAAGAGAGATCGACTCAGAATTTCACTTACCCCATTTAGAATGATTTGTTCAGCTATAGTTTGAAACTTACGCTGAGAAAATGTTGTTTTTCCCCGTTAAGGACTTATTATGCAGTCTATGTCGTCATACAAGTGGCAGTGGAGTAAGATGGTGCGAGTGCTGTTATATGCAGAATATCACACAGCTATCAGTCAATCAAGAACCAGACATAACCATTGTATAAAATATATGGTTTAAAGTAAACTTGTATTTATACAATTTTAAAATAAGCACTCAAAACATACATAACCTAAAAATTGGATGACATCTTCTAGTTTGGCTGCATGCTTTATAGTTTTAAACATGCTGTTATTTAGATGCCTTAGAATTCTAGATAAATGCACTAAATAGGGTTTTAACATGACTTGCATTTGCCCCATATTTGGTTAGGTTCTCTTTCACCGGCATTGCATCACACTTGTCAATTTGACAGATGTTTTATACCCTATTTAATAAGGCACTTGTGCATATGTACGCATGCGTGTCTTATAAACTTCCTTCTTGAACTAGGTTCATCCGGAGTTGTGAATTCCCTGCCGACTGGGTGTTTTGAGATATGATGTCAAAACAAAGTCTTTCTCATCCACAGTGTATCTTCATTTCCTGAGTTAAGGGGCTGTAGAAAGATGATTCCTCTGTGTGAAAAAGGGTTATGTGTTGCATCAGGATTGATTTTCAACGTTTTACCCTTTTTTCACTGAACTGCTATTATTTTACCTTGTAGCTTGGTTCAAGAGGTCTCAGGAAGGAAAGAAACACAAAACACGGCTACGATATGTTCATGCAAACTGCATTATCACTATTCTAAGAAAAACAAAACAACATTATTCCCTGATATGCTTTCTTTCTCGATGTACAGAAACCTGTTACACATTTAGTTTGACTTCATTTTGATACCCTTAAAAAAAGTTGTTGGCTGTTTAACTATTTATGCTTTATAAATCCCTTAGAAATGGCAACTAAAGGCTCAGTTAAATTCTAAACAGGAAGAAAAAAATATGTATATATATATATATATATATATATATATATATATATATATATATATATATATATATATATATATATATATATATATATATATATGTTTCTATTCATTTGAAGATGTAGCAAATGGAGTATATAGCAACCTTATCTAAAATAAAATTGCTGTACAATTTAAACATTGCATCCTATTATATTTTTAAATTAGTATATTGTTGTTGTTTTATCCAGTTTTATGACATATTTTGACACTTCTGTTATTTAGCCTAAAGTTTACAGTAACTTTACTTTTTAGTTAAGATTGCTAAAATAATTGTTCATTTGAAGAATACAAATCCTTAAATTGTCATTTATATGGGATTTATAAAGCATAAATAGTCCTCACTTTAGATTAGGACACAAAACTGCATGAAGTTGAGTTATTACATACAAAAACATAACTATTACTATATGCCTGATTAATAAGATATTTAAACATTGATTTCAATAATTAATTAATAATTTACTAACTCATTCTGTATGATTAAAAACAAAAAAAAACAAAAAAAAAAACTACTCTTAAATACAAATGGTTTGTAAATAATGCAATACTTAGTTTAGCAATGAAAAATCTACCATTTACAAATTATGAAAGTACAATTATTAAGCACATTATAATTTTGGTTATAAGTAATGTAAAGTAACGTAATATAATATAGTAAAATTAAAATAATATAATATAATATAATATAATATAATATAATATAATATAATATAATATAATATAATATAATTTGGGGACAACATGGTGGTTTAATGGTTAGCACTGTCACCTCACAGCAAGAAGGTCACTGTTTTTTTTTTTTTTATTATTTTAACAATTATTTTACCAGAGAAGACACGTTACGATGAAATAATCTCTTTTACAACAGCATCCTTGCCAAGATTAAGCAGTATATATGTCACATGGATCTAACAAACAACAAACAAAAAACAATTGATAGTTAATATGAATCACACTTTGACAATAAACTATTCAAAACATACAAGCCTGTTTCAATTTCTAAATCTTTTAAACTCTTTTTAAAGGCATTTAGTCAAATTAATTCTTTAAACTGCAACTTTGTTTGTAGATTATTCCATGCAAAAGGTGCTGCGTACAAAAGCCTTTTTTTTTCTCATCTCAGTCAAACTCTAGGAACTTTAGGACAGTAAATAAATATACTGTGACCGAAGGCCATAGCTAAGCAGTTTTTTTAATTTTTTATTTTTTTAATTTTGTTATTATTATTATTATTTTACAAATGTAATTCTGTAGATATGATGGAATTAAACCCAGTATAAATTTGTAAACAAGGATATGCCAATGCTTGAACCTACGACTGGACAAAGCAGACCATCCTAGCCTAGTATACAGTACACAATAATAAGTAAGATATTTAAAATGTGTCATAAATCTTATTGCACCATGGTAAACACTATCCAATGCATGCAGACTCTGAGAAGAAGCATACATATAGATAACATCACCTGAGTTTGAGTCCTGCCTGGGTCAGGTGTCATTTCTGTTGTTTGCCTGGGTTTCCACCGGGTGCTCCGGTTTTCCGAACAGTCCAAAGACATGCACTATAGGTTTACTGAATAAACTACAGTAAATGACTCGTAGTGTGTGTGAATGAGTGTGTATGCATGTTTCCCAGTACTGGGTTGCAGCTGAAAGTCCATCTGCTGTGTAAAACATATGTGGATAAGTTGGCGGGTAATTCCACTATAGCATACCTGTCAACCCTCTCGTTTTTCCCCGGATTCTCCCGTATTTTACAGTTCTATCCTGCTATCATTCCGTAAAGCTTTTTTCCCGTATTTCTCCCGTATTTTCAGTCTTTCTCTGAACAGCCGAGCCTCCCTAAATGCAACCCATATCGCCGAACCAGCAGGGGTCTCCCCTTGCTCTTAAATGTGAGTCTGTTCAGTGCTTTCGCTTTGTTTAGGAATGAAAACTTATAAACTTATATGAAAACTTATAAATGACACTTATAAAAAAAAATATTAAAAACAGCGCAACTCCCTTTCCTTTTGATTACAGGTGCCATCGCCCATCCTATACAATCCTCAAAACAGTCATATAATGGTGCATGACTGTCAGCTGATGTTCTCCATAGTGATAAACAGACGCTGTTTCCCAAACGGATTCTGTACACGCGATTTGAAGCGGAGAGAAAGTCTGGCTTTTGGGTGCGTGTTTAAACAGACATACACACACAATAATAACATATAAAGATATCGATTTTAGTGTTTTTTTTTTTTTTTTTTTTCAAACACAACTAATTTCGTCTTAAATGAGCATAAAAAGTTAGAAAAGCAGTCAAATGCTTTCACTATAACATTAGATGTGTGCAGAATCCATTATTATAGTGGGCATATCCCTTGTTTTCACATTCCAATGTTGACAGGTATGCTATAGCGATCACTGATGAATAAAAGGACTAAGCTAAATGAAAATGGATGAATGAATGAATGAATAAATGAATAAATGAATGAATGAATGAATTATTAATTTGACAGTAATAACAATTAAGATTGTTTTTATTATATTATATTATATTATATTATATTATATTATATTATATTATATTATATTATATTATATTATATTATATTATATTATTCATTCATTCTTTTTTCGGCTTAGTCCCTTTATTAATCTGGGGTCACCACAGCAGAATGAACTGCCAACTCATTCAGCATATGATTTACACAGTGGACATACACTACGGACAATTTTAGCTTACCCATTTCACCGCATGTCTTTGGACTGTGGGGGAAACCGGAGCAGCCGGAGGGAACCCACACCAACAAGGGGAAATCATACAAACTCCTCACATGCCAACTGACCCAGCCGAGGCTTGAACCAGCAACCTTCCTGCTTTGATGCAACAGCACTACCCACTGCCCCACCACATTGTCCTAAATTATATTTATTATTTTATATTATATTATATTATATTATATTATATTATATTATATTATATTATATTATATCATATTATATTATATATTATATTATATTATATTATATTATATTATATTATATCATATTATATTATATTATATTATATTATATTATATCATATCATATCATATTATATTATATTATATTATATTATATTATATTATATTATATTATATAAACACTGTCATAAGAGCCATACAAACATGTGATTTCATGTTTAAATGAATGTGACAAATAATTGTGGTCAACCAAAAAAAAAGAAAAGAAAATCTGACAAAATCACAAACTCTAATCACTAATCACACGTTAACAGCATGTATGCTAATTTTTCTCCATCAACAAACAATTATCTATTTTGTGATATACACGTCATTTTTGTTTGTGCTCTAAAAGAACTAATTAAGTTTAAGCATGAATGCTCTCGACCAACATGTCCCGATAACTCTGCTGGAGATTTTGATTTCAGCGCCTCAACAGGAAGTGTCTCATAGGTCATGTGCATGAGATTTTCTCTTTCTGGCATGCTGGTTTTTAATTAGCCATTCCACACCATCACTCTCTGATTGGCCATTTCCACTACCTCGCTCGCAGCTGTGAGCAGATTCCTGTCGAGTGCAGAAGAGACCACGGAAATTAAATGTTGGGGATGACATGAAAATTACATGCATGTTTTGATGCTATTGCTTTATGTCATGGTTATTTATCTTAAATGAAGTGCATTTGCTTCTTGTTTATAGGTTTTAACAGCTTGGTTAAAGAGAATTTCAATGGTTTACCTTGAAAAACACATAAGTGTCCTCTCAGGGCAAATAGTAACCTGGCATTGATCCCCCTTTTCAGCCGAGGGACAACCAAGAAATGCTTTTAGCCTGAAAAGCTTTTTTTATTTGAAAACACCATGTTCAAGCTTCCATCACACGTTTACAAATACATCGGCATGTCAGAGAAGGACAAGGCAGAAATGGTGTGAGGATAGACAGTAGGCACCGGCACACAATAGCTTGAATAAACCCACAGGATCCGACCATTTCCCCAAGAATAATGTCAATGTTGGCGAGAGGACTGTACGTCTGCAATAACAGTTATTGAATAGGAATCCCAGGGCTATCGGTCCTTCCTCTTGCCCACATCCCTGCTTCCTCTCTCTCACTAAAGGCCTCATTAATTCGGTGGGAAGCCATGGCTCAGCTGTGCCCCTTTTTTCTTTCTACAAGAAAGGAAAGTTTCTGTTTACTGAGGATTGACTATAATGCTGCCACTCTAGCCTGAAATGCAGCAATTTCTGAGGCTGTCTGCAGCAAAGTGGAATCTTGAAAGGGGCTCTATTGGGCACAGAAATTCCCAAAAATTGAACAAGATTCTCATAAAATTTGCCTTCAGTCAGTATGGTTCAGAGGTGTATATATATATACATTTATTTTTTTTCCCCTCATACAATAACTTGCCTAATTACCAACCCCGGCCTATTCTAAAATGTACATTTATATACATTATGTATATACATTTCTGGAGAGTGCCAAATATGTCCCAGGAGTATGTTTTTTTTTTTTTTTTTTTTTTCCCAAGAATCCACCAGAGACCACAGTGTACGCATTTTAATATCCTAAATTTCCCATGTGAGTCCGATTTGTGACCGCTGTTCTCGCATAAATGCACCACAGGCCTCTGTCGATTGATTGACTGAATGACTGAATGACTGAATGACTGACTGACCGATGACTCCTCCTTTTCTAAACCCAACCGATAGTGTTTTCAAAAGCACCTATTTATTCGCCCATCCACTTTCCTGAACCCAACAGACCATTTAAAAAAAGGCAATCCAGAAAAAGAAAAGCGCTCGCATGATTTTTACCATGTTTTGAGATTTTGCTACATTCTTATCCTGTTATTTACTTGTTAATTCATTTTTTTTTTACTTCTGTTTTTGTCTTACCACCTTTCTGGAACCGTTCCTTTCTGGACTTGAACCCCATCGTTGTGGACAACTCCTCTCTGTGTCTCAAGTACAGCCCTGTACATGGCGAGCTAACCAGTGTTATTAACTTAGCAATTTTGTTGCTAGATTTAGCAACTTTTCATTCTACCCTAGCAACTATATATACATATATATATATATATATATATATATATATATATATATATATATATATATATATATATATACATATATATATATATATATATATTTTTTTTTTTTTTTTTTTTTTTTTTTTTCAATAAGCACCTACTGTAGCAACAAATTTACCACTTTTAACATTCAGTTGGCTCCTTTTAGCAATTTTTAAAAAAGTGACTCAAAAGACCAGTGGCTGCGGGCTTCACTGATATTTGTTAACATATATAAATGTTGGTAATTTAGGTAGCAATAAATTCCCTTAGTGCTCTAATTGTTGTCACTTTCACAAATGTGTTAATTTCACAAGTTAAAAAGAGTAAGTACACAAGCTGTTTAAAAAGAATTGTTTAAAAGAATGTAACTGTTTATTATCAGTATAAAAATTCTTATCAACAAGTGTTTGTATTACTTTTACAAACAGTCAAGTATATTTTCCATACAAATCTAAATGGACATATTTTGTAACTACATAAAAATGTAGTTTTAAGTTATGATTACACAATGATGTCATCACAGTGATATGTTAATAAGAACCTATTTTGCATCTGAGTGTAATGTTTTAATATAATTTTTTCATTCATTTTCTTGTCAGCTTAGTCCCTTTATTAATCCGGGGGTTGCCACAGCGGAATGAACCACCAACTTATCCAGCAAGTTTTTATACAGCGGATGCCCTTCCAGCCGCAACCCAACTCTGGGAAACTTCCACACACACACTCATACTCTACGGACAATTTAGCCTACCCAATTCACCTGTACCACATGTCTTTGGACTGTGGGGGAAACCGGAAACCCACACGAAGGCAGGGAGAACATGGAAACTCCACACAGAAATGCCAACTGAGCCAAGGTTCGAACCAGCGACCTTCTTGCTGTGAGGCGACAGCACTACCTACTGCGCCACTGCCTCGTTGTTTTAATATAATATAATATAATATAATATAATATAATATAATATAATATAATATAATATAATATAATATAATATAATATAATATAATATAATATAATATAATACACAGCGCTTCAGATTGTAAAGAAATGGGCTTATGGTTGTCAGATACTATGTGATAATGTCACTGATATGCAAATTACTGCATGACATAATCTGACAACAATTAGCTACTTTTCGACCAGGCTTTAGCTACTTTTCATTGGAAATAGATGGCTTGAGCTAACTGGACAAACTAGTAACAGTGGGAAAGCTATCCACATGGAGGTAAGCGGTTAGCTGGTATGCGTGAAAAAGAACGGCAACATACCACCCCGTAGCATTTGTTTTGCAGCCATATGATTTTCTGGCTACATAATTCACGATCTCCAGCAATGTATAGGACTACATATTCAGAATAAGCATGTGTTGCCAATTACCCTAACGTCCCTAGATAAACCTAGATAAGCCTTTGAATTGCAAAAAAAAAAAAAAAAAATCAAGTAAAATATTATTTACTGTCATCATGACAAATACAAAAGAAATTGGTTATTATAAATGAGTTGTTAAAACTATAATGTTTAGAAATGTGTTGAAGAAATCTTCTTTCTGTTAAAAACAGAAATTGGGGAAAAATATACAGGGAAGTCAATAATTTAAGAGGCTAATTATTCTGACTTAAACTATTAATATTACAATTATTTAGGGCTTTTAGCTTTATTTAAAATAACACTTAAATTAAAATTTACTGACATCATGTTTTCTACTCTAAAAAAAAAACTACATATAAAGAGTTCACATGCAAAAGCCTTTAAGACATCTTCTTCTAAAATTGGCATTTTTCTAAGGCCCCTGTGTGTAGGTTCAGTTTATGACATTTATTTATTTATTTATTTATTTATTTTTTTATTATTGAATAATAAGAAACATTCATTTTAGAATAACATTTTGAGATGGCACTTAAACTAGCTCTTTAAGCAGAGCTTATTGCACAAAGAATTAAGCAAACCATTAGAACATTGTACTAACAAGTATTACATTTTTAATTTTAGGTTCAGCAAAGAGAAAACAGTGTTTGGTTTGTCCTCATGTAGTGAAAAAAATAAATGCATCTCTCTTTTGCTTGACATTCATATAGTACAAAATGTTTTGTTTGGTGAATCACTGCGGGATCTTGTGTCTAAGACAAAGTGTAAGATCTATAGCAGCTCCTGAAGTGTGGGATGCTTTGAAATTTTTCTTTTACCCTGGCCTCTTCATTGTCTTTACCGAAATCCTGTATTCAGTCTTGTTGTTTCCAATGTCCTTTGACACCAGTTCACATTTTGCTTATTCATTCATATGTTTTGTGGTGTCTTAAAGCATTTTTAATTCCATTTTATGTTTGAATTTTAGTCTTCTTTACAGAACTTTAGTTTATTTTAGGAATTTTAGTCTTCTGTGCTTTCTGGTTCATCTTAGAAGCTTTCAAAATTTGATTAATTGACTGATATTAACAGAATTAATCCTCAACCCATTGCTCTGAATCTTAAACCCCTTGAATTTGTCAAAAAAAGTATTTTCAATAAATATTTATGTACTGAACCACCACTAAACTTGTGCTGCAACATAATTATTGTGCTCACAGCACAGAATTTTAACAACCAATTACCAAGCGCAATCAGGACTCCTGTAACTGTTACGTTACAACGCATTGGAAGAAAGCCTAGCTTCTTTAGGCCTCTTGAATCTGATAAATGTTCCCATTACCTCCTTTAATTCACATGAAATAAATTAATGCAGTTAAGTGTGACTGGAAATGGCTTCTGACGGAACTTTGATTGAAAATTAAGTGTGGGTGAGAAAAGAGGTTATCTCTGCGCCGTGCGGGCATATTATTAAGGTCCAACCCTGGCATGAGAGATGTGCTTTGAAAGAGAAAGCAGACTTTATTAATTGCAGTGGCCCACTGCGTCTCTCGAGGTATTACCCAGGTGCCTCTCTCGTGTGGTCCATCAACAGCAGTCTTCTCCACTGACTAGGAGCGTTGGCTAATGAAGTATTTAATGAACTTGGGGTTGCGTGCCACAGAGGAACACTCGACGGTGGTCAAGGACGCAGCTCTAGGGTTATAAATTGGAAATTGGCATGAAAACTGCCAGGAAAAGCAGTACCACTGACTGCTTAAGGTGTATAAAATTCCTCCCCCGAGACGAGAATGGAATACTAGATAATCTAGCAATGATGAATCAGCAAAACATGACGTGTTGTCAACAGAGGAATATAATCTTTGCCAATTAGAAAAAATAGAGACACTGAAATATAGATGGCATATTTAAATGATGTTTAAATCTTATATTCATAGTTTTATATTTAAATGCAGCAGTATTTGACTAAAAAGCTTATTATTATTGTATTTAATTTAATGTTAGTTTAGTTGTTTATTTATTTATTTTTTTATTTTGGAAAAATGGAAATTAAGCCTTCTAAAAAACTCAGTTTCACCTATAAAAACAAACATGTGAATTTGTGATATCATGCGTATGTACATTATGAAGTACACCTGTCCAACTGCTCATTAGTGCAAATTTCTAATCATCCAATCACATGGCAGCAACTATATGCATTTAAGCATTTAGACATGGTCAAGACGATCTGCTGCAGTTCAAACTGAGCATCAGAATGGGTACAATTGGTGATTTAAGTGACTTTGAATGCGGTATGGTTGTTGGTGCCAGGCATGTTGGTGTTTGCAAGATAAGTGTTTGCACATGTATTCAATCATGTATTGCTGTGCGGTGACAGTGCCACCATCATCCCGCCCCCTAGTTCATTCAAAGTCCAGAAACATACCAAAATAAATTTAAAACATATATGAAAGAAGTGGTTCAAGCAGGCTGCAGGGTGAAGCAGTAGGTAACACGTTCGCCTTACAGCAAAAAAAAAAAATAATAATATTAATAATAATAAAAATAAATAAATAAATGAAATAAAAAAAGAAAAGAAAGTCAAAAATCTACTTTTTAATCTACTACAACACAAAGTGAATAAATCATATGCAAAGTTTTTTTTTTTTTTTTTTTTTTTTTATCCAATAGTATTTTCAATTGTATTTAACTATTGTATCAATCTACGTACTGTCATTATTCAACATGCAACTCCAATAAAAAAAAAATTTAAAAAATCTGATTTCATATTTTCCTGTTGAGTGGGAGACAAATTTTACATTTCATCTTGAATGAATCCTTAAAGAGATCCTGTTATGCCACTTAAAAAAAATTATGTCCTTAGGGTGTGTGTTTCAGCTTAAAATAGTTCACAAAAGATAAAAAAAAAATGTGCCTTTTAGAATTTGATCCAAATTGCATCATTTTGGCGACTACATACGGAGCTCCCAACACCTATGCATCACTAGTGTCAGTTTCAAAATGACGAATGTTATCTCTGTAAAAAAAAAAAAAAAAAAAAAAAAAAAAAAGGCTTAGAAGAAGGTTGTCTATGATGACTACAAAGTTAATTTGTGAACCCAAAACTCCAAATTTATAATTCTGTAAGTGGCATTATCTTCAACATACTGTGTAAAAACTGTAATGGTAGATGGCTGCTTCTCACGCAGGGTTCACTCATGAGGAAGAAATCACCACTAATGGGTGGGGCTTTCCCCTCAAATGACACCTATAAAGGGGGAAAGTCAATCAAAGTTCATATCAAATGTGATTATAAGAAATAGGTCACTTAATTTTAATCATTATAGTTAAGAGGCTCTGACTTTATTTACACACTGTTGCCACACAACTGTGTTTCAATCTTTTATAAAGGTGATTTTTGCAAATTACGTTCCGTTTAATATCTCTTAAATAAATTATTTGCAAACCATGGGTGAACTTGATCATATGAGTGATTGTGGACCTGTCACAAATAAATCACAGTTCTTCCTCATTTTTTTTCCCCTCACTGATTGATGTGACATAACATCACTTCCCAATGACCAATAAACGCACGTCTGACCAATTTCATGGAATTTTTAAATGAATCCTATTGGCAGAATAAATAACAGCAAAATGTGTTTGGTTATTTAAAGTACAAATCCCCAAAATAATGATCGAAGTACAATAATGAAGTAAAATTACTCTCAACTTTATATAAATATATATATATATATATATATATATATATATATATATATATATATATATATATATATACTTATATATATATATATATATATATATATATATATATATATATATATATATATATATATATATATATATATATATATATACATATATATATACATATATATACAGTTGAAGTCAGAATTATTAGCCCCCTTTTGATTTGATTAGTTTTTTTTTTTTTTTTACATTTTCCAAATGATGTTTAACAGAGCAAGGACATTTTCACAGTATGTCTGATAATATATATATATATATATATATATATATATATTTTTTTTTTTTCTTCTGGAGAAAGTCTTACTTGTTTTATTTCGGCTAGATTAAAAGCAGTTATTAATTTTTTAAAAACATTTTTGGGACAATTGTTAGCCCCTTTAAGCTATTTTATTTTCAATAATCTACAAAACAAACCATCGTTATACAATAACTTGCCTAATTACCCTAACCTGCCTAGTTAACCTAATTAACCTAGTTTAGCCTTTAAATGTCTCTTTAAGCTGTATAGAAGTGTCTTGAAAAATATCAAGTACAATATTGTTTACTGTCATCATGGCAAAGGTAAAATAAATCTGCCATTAGAAATAAGTTTTTAAAACTATTATGCTTAGAAATACTCTGAAACAATCTTCCCTCCATTAAACAGAAATTGGTGAAAAAAAAAATGAACAGGGGGAGCTAATAATTTAGGGGGGCTAATAATTCTGACTCCAACTGTATATATATATATATATATATATATATATATATATATATATATATATATATATATATATATATATATATATATATATGTATATGTACATGCAGTTATATATAGACATGTAATATATATATTATAGACATGTACAAAGCAATGTAAAAACATGAGGATTAGATTTAAGAAACAGTGTGAAATTAAACCAACATGAAACCAGCATGAAATGAAGTTTAACCAACATGAAAGTTTGATGTGGCATATTTAAATCAAATACAAGCTAACAGCAACAACAACAACAATAAAATAGTTTTTTGACAGCATAAAGGACCATGGAATCTTCAGAGTTCTTGTATTCACCTGCACAGCTGACTGAAATCAATCTGACATGACTTGCAGGGCAGAAATCATGTTCAGGGATGAGGTAATCAATAGGCTTGCTGCGACAGTCATTGTTACCGATGTTCGGCCGGACACCGATTACAGTACTTGCCAACCACAGCATATAAAATCCATATAGTTTAAAAATCCATTATATATAAAATCCATTCTGCTCTGCTCCATAAAGCACAAGCTGCAAAGTCACTGCAGTACAGCAAGTCTCCAATTTCACTGATCTCATGATTGAAGACCACATATGCTGTAATTAATAATCAAGAATATGATGCACAATAGATCCTGAGTGTCACTGACCAATATCCAGTCATAGATACATGTAGGATGTGTGGTCAGCACAATGCACAGTCAGTGCATCCCAGAAGAAAATAAATAAATAAATAAATAAATAAATAAATAAATAAATAATATAGTGATTTTGAACCATACCATGTATTAAAATACTTGGATTTTTGTGGAAATACAACTATTAATATAAACAAATTATAGAATACTACAATACACTACAGTTTACTCACTTCACTATAGTTAATAAAGGACAGCATGCTGTAGCATTCATTATTATTATTATTATTATTATTATTATTATTATTATTATTACATTTAAAAAGCTGTAATATATACAGTGCAATGCATTGTAGTATGGGATATAGTTTAAAAACACCATACAATTTATAGTATTTTACAATTTAGTATTTTACTAAAGTAATTTATTTGGGTTATAATTGCAAATTCAAAAGCCAAAGTAAAAAAAAAAAAAAAAAAAAAAAGTGTGTCACAGACAACTTTTTTTATAATATAATATAATATAATATAATATAATATAATATAATATACTATAATATAATATAATATAACAATGTATATACAATTTTTACAATCTTTTAAAATTATATCTAAATATAGATAAACATTTTATTTACTATAGAAATGCATGTGTGTATTTATATACACATAATAAACATATACATTATACATGCATAAAAAATATATATATTAAAATAAATAAATAAATAAAAACCTTATTTTACGTTTACAAATAACCACGCAGTCACTCACTTTCCTTGGCTCAGTCCCTGTCTTATCACAAGTTGCCACAATGGAATGAACTACCAATTACTCAGTAACTTGTTTTACCAGTAGATGCCTATCCTGCCATAACCCAGTACTGAGCATTGTACTACAAATAACCAAATAATTATGGTGGCTTGAAAAGCCAACATACTGTTATCTCACTTAAACTTATTAGGCTGGCTTGTGTAGCAAGCCAGACTACTGTTATCCTATTAAACTTATTATTATTAGGCTGGCTTGTGTAGCAAGCCAGACTACTGTTATCCTATTAAACTTATTATTAGGCTGGCTTGTGTAGCAAGCCAGACTACTGAAATCCTATTTAAACTTATTATTAGGCTGGCTTGTGTAGCAAGCCAGACTACTGTTATCCTATTAAACTTATTATTATGGTGGCTTGAAAAGCCAACATACTGTTATCTCACGTAAACTTATTATGGTGGCTTGAAAAGCCAACATACTGTTATCTCACGTAAACTTATTATTATTCTTCTTCTTCTTATTCTTCTGAGACTAATTTCTAAGTGTATCTCCTCCTAAACTTTTCAAGCTTCATACTTCAAACTTTCGTCAAACCTTCAAACTGATCTGACTCGGGTTGCTATATCCTTTCCGACTGATCCGACTTTCGGTTTTCCGAAAAACGACCCGGAAAATTCCCAAAATTCCCATTGACTTAACATTGGGTCAAACTTTGTGACCTCATAACTCTGCATCAGACTGTCCTACAGACTTCTAACTGGGCTCATTTAACTCAGTCTAGCCAGCAGCCAATAACTGATGACCTTTTAACTTACTAGCCACTCCCTAGCAACCACTTTTGGCACCCTAGCAACTGTCCCATAGACTTCCATTGTAAAAGACTGCCATTGACTTAACATTGAGTCAACCTTTGTGAGCTCATAACTCTGCATCAGTCTGTCCTACAGACTAGAGTCAGGCCTCATTCAACTCAGTAGCCAATCACTGATGACCTTTAGACTTACTAGCCACTCCCTAGCAACCACTTATGGCACCCTAGCAACTGTCCCGTAGACTTCCATTGTAAAAGACTCTCATTGACTTAACATGGGATCAAACTTTGTGAGCTCATAACTCTGCATCAGACTGTCATACAGACTAATGGCTGAGCTCATTTAACTCAGACTACCAAACTGCCAATAACTGATGAGCTTTTAACTTTCTAGCCACACCCCTAACTACCACATACTGCACCCTAGCAGCTGTCCCGTAGACTTCCATTACAAAAGACTCTCATTGACTTAACATGGGATCAAACTTTGTGAGCTCATAACTCTGCATCAGACTGTCATAGAGACTAATGGCTGAGCTCATTTAACTCAGACTACCAAACTGCCAATAACTGATGAGCTTTTAACTTTCTAGCCACACCCCTAACTACCACATACTGCACCCTAGCAACTGTCCCGTAGACTTCCATTAAAATAGGCCAAGATGCATATCTTTGCAAAGCAGTGTCATAGAGACATGGGGGTTGGTTCTTTGACTAAGACAACCAACCACATTCAAGTTCACTCTGTAACCTCGCCCATAGCAACAAAACAGAATACCCTAGCAACCATTCATCAACAGCTATATCTCAGCATCAGAACATCGTAGAGACTTGGAGATTGGCTCGTTTGACTCATGCTAGCAAACGGAACTTCCTATATGCTACACATGCTAGCAGTGACTAGCTACATGCTAATATTGACTAGCCAAGTACTGTAACTTGCTAGAAATGCTTACTAAGTATAAATGTTTTATCAAGCATGTATGTGAGGCTTGCCTAGTAACCAACCAGGGTACCCTAGCAACTGCCTAGCAACCACCCAAATTACCCTAGCAACCGCCTAGCAACCACCTAGCAACGGCCTAGTAATGCCTTAGTAAGGGCCTAGCGACCACTCAGGACACCCTAGCAACCGCCTAGCAACGCCTTAGCAACCACTCAGAATACCTTAGCAACCACCTAGCAACACCTTAGCAACCACCTAGCAACCACTCAGAACACTCTAGCAACTGCCTAGTAACGCCTTAGCAACTAACTAGCAACCACTCAGGACACCCTAGCAACCGCCTAGCAACACCTTAGCAACCACCTAGCAACCACTCAGGACACCCTAGCAACCACCTAGCAACACCTTAGCAACCACTCAGAATACCCTAGCAACCATCTAGCAACCACTTAGGACACCTTAGCAACCACCTAGCAACACCTTAGCAACCACCTAGCAACCACTCAGAACACCCTAGCAACCGCCTAGCAACACCTTAGCAACCACCTAGCAACCACTTACTACACCCTAGCAACCGCCTAGCAACACCTTAGCAACCACTTAGGACACCTTAGCAACCACCTAGCAACCACTCAGAACACCCTAGCAACCGCCTAGCAACACCTTAGCAACCACCTAGCAACCACTCAGGACACCCTAGCAACCACCTAGCAACACCTTAGCAACCACCTAGCAACCACTCAGGACACCCTAGCAACCACCTAGCAACGCCTTAGCAACCACTCAGAATACCCTAGCAACCACCTAGCAACCACTTAGGACACCTTAGCAACCACCTAGCAACACCTTAGCAATCACTCAGAACACCATAGCAACCGCCTAGCAACTCCTTAGCAACCACCTAGCAACCACTCAGAATACCCTAGCGACCACCTTGCAACACCTTAGTAACCACTTAGCAACTAGTGAGAACACCTTAGCAACTGCCTAGCACCACCTTAGCAACCACCTAGCAACCATTCTAAACACCCTAGCAACCGTCTAGCAACACCTTAGCAACCACCTAGCAACTAGTCAGACCACCTTAGCAACTGCCTTGCACCACCTTAGCAACCACCTAGCAACCACTTAAAACACCCTAGCAACCGCCTAGTAAAATGCTAATTCATGTTAGAATCATGCTAACAACATGCTAATTCATGCTAGAATCATGCTAGTAACATGCTAATTTATGCTAGAATTATGCTAACAACATGCTAATTCATGCTAGAATCATGCTAGTAACATGCTAATTCATGCTAGAATTATCCTAGTAGCATGCTAATTCATGCTAGAATCATGCTAGTAACATGCTAATTCATGCTAGAATCATACCAACAACATGCTAATTCATGCTAGAATCATGCTAGTAACATGCTAATTCATGCTAAAATCATGCTAACAACATGCTAATTCATGTAAGAATCATGCTACTAACATGCTAATTCATGCTAGTAATATGTTAATTCAAGCTAAAATCATACTAACATTCTATTTACACTTTAAAACCACTTCAAACTTTCAGATTCGGCTTTTCAAGCCACCATAAAGTTTGTCCTCAAACTTTAATATCTAGTTATTATTCTTCTTCTTCTTATTCTTCTGAGACTAATTTCTAAGTGTATCTCCTCCTAAACTTTTCAAGCTTCATACTTCAAACTTTCGTCAAACCTTCAAACTGATCTGACTCGGGTTGCTATATCCTTTCCGACTGATCCGACTTTCGGTTTTCCGAAAAACGACCCGGAAAATTCCCAAAATTCCCATTGACTTAACATTGGGTCAAACTTTGTGACCTCATAACTCTGCATCAGACTGTCCTACAGACTTCTAACTGGGCTCATTTAACTCAGTCTAGCCAGCAGCCAATAACTGATGACCTTTTAACTTACTAGCCACTCCCTAGCAACCACTTTTGGCACCCTAGCAACTGTCCCATAGACTTCCATTGTAAAAGACTGCCATTGACTTAACATTGAGTCAACCTTTGTGAGCTCATAACTCTGCATCAGTCTGTCCTACAGACTAGAGTCAGGCCTCATTCAACTCAGTAGCCAATCACTGATGACCTTTAGACTTACTAGCCACTCCCTAGCAACCACTTATGGCACCCTAGCAACTGTCCCGTAGACTTCCATTGTAAAAGACTCTCATTGACTTAACATGGGATCAAACTTTGTGAGCTCATAACTCTGCATCAGACTGTCATACAGACTAATGGCTGAGCTCATTTAACTCAGACTACCAAACTGCCAATAACTGATGAGCTTTTAACTTTCTAGCCACACCCCTAACTACCACATACTGCACCCTAGCAGCTGTCCCGTAGACTTCCATTACAAAAGACTCTCATTGACTTAACATGGGATCAAACTTTGTGAGCTCATAACTCTGCATCAGACTGTCATAGAGACTAATGGCTGAGCTCATTTAACTCAGACTACCAAACTGCCAATAACTGATGAGCTTTTAACTTTCTAGCCACACCCCTAACTACCACATACTGCACCCTAGCAACTGTCCCGTAGACTTCCATTAAAATAGGCCAAGATGCATATCTTTGCAAAGCAGTGTCATAGAGACATGGGGGTTGGTTCTTTGACTAAGACAACCAACCACATTCAAGTTCACTCTGTAACCTCGCCCATAGCAACAAAACAGAATACCCTAGCAACCATTCATCAACAGCTATATCTCAGCATCAGAACATCGTAGAGACTTGGAGATTGGCTCGTTTGACTCATGCTAGCAAACGGAACTTCCTATATGCTACACATGCTAGCAGTGACTAGCTACATGCTAATATTGACTAGCCAAGTACTGTAACTTGCTAGAAATGCTTACTAAGTATAAATGTTTTATCAAGCATGTATGTGAGGCTTGCCTAGTAACCAACCAGGGTACCCTAGCAACTGCCTAGCAACCACCCAAATTACCCTAGCAACCGCCTAGCAACCACCTAGCAACGGCCTAGTAATGCCTTAGTAAGGGCCTAGCGACCACTCAGGACACCCTAGCAACCGCCTAGCAACGCCTTAGCAACCACTCAGAATACCTTAGCAACCACCTAGCAACACCTTAGCAACCACCTAGCAACCACTCAGAACACTCTAGCAACTGCCTAGTAACGCCTTAGCAACTAACTAGCAACCACTCAGGACACCCTAGCAACCGCCTAGCAACACCTTAGCAACCACCTAGCAACCACTCAGGACACCCTAGCAACCACCTAGCAACACCTTAGCAACCACTCAGAATACCCTAGCAACCATCTAGCAACCACTTAGGACACCTTAGCAACCACCTAGCAACACCTTAGCAACCACCTAGCAACCACTCAGAACACCCTAGCAACCGCCTAGCAACACCTTAGCAACCACCTAGCAACCACTTACTACACCCTAGCAACCGCCTAGCAACACCTTAGCAACCACTTAGGACACCTTAGCAACCACCTAGCAACCACTCAGAACACCCTAGCAACCGCCTAGCAACACCTTAGCAACCACCTAGCAACCACTCAGGACACCCTAGCAACCACCTAGCAACACCTTAGCAACCACCTAGCAACCACTCAGGACACCCTAGCAACCACCTAGCAACGCCTTAGCAACCACTCAGAATACCCTAGCAACCACCTAGCAACCACTTAGGACACCTTAGCAACCACCTAGCAACACCTTAGCAATCACTCAGAACACCATAGCAACCGCCTAGCAACTCCTTAGCAACCACCTAGCAACCACTCAGAATACCCTAGCGACCACCTTGCAACACCTTAGTAACCACTTAGCAACTAGTGAGAACACCTTAGCAACTGCCTAGCACCACCTTAGCAACCACCTAGCAACCATTCTAAACACCCTAGCAACCGTCTAGCAACACCTTAGCAACCACCTAGCAACTAGTCAGACCACCTTAGCAACTGCCTTGCACCACCTTAGCAACCACCTAGCAACCACTTAAAACACCCTAGCAACCGCCTAGTAAAATGCTAATTCATGTTAGAATCATGCTAACAACATGCTAATTCATGCTAGAATCATGCTAGTAACATGCTAATTTATGCTAGAATTATGCTAACAACATGCTAATTCATGCTAGAATCATGCTAGTAACATGCTAATTCATGCTAGAATTATCCTAGTAGCATGCTAATTCATGCTAGAATCATGCTAGTAACATGCTAATTCATGCTAGAATCATACCAACAACATGCTAATTCATGCTAGAATCATGCTAGTAACATGCTAATTCATGCTAAAATCATGCTAACAACATGCTAATTCATGTAAGAATCATGCTACTAACATGCTAATTCATGCTAGTAATATGTTAATTCAAGCTAAAATCATACTAACATTCTATTTACACTTTAAAACCACTTCAAACTTTCAGATTCGGCTTTTCAAGCCACCATAAAGTTTGTCCTCAAACTTTAATATCTAGTTAGGCTGGCTTGTGTAGCAAGCCAGACTACTGTTATCCTATTAAACTTATTATTATTATTATTATTATTTATATTATTATTCTTCTTCTGAGACTAAAAATTAAACTCTATCTCCACCTAGACCTTTCAAGCTATGACCATCAAACTCGGGTCAGACCTCCGAACTATTCTGACTCGAGTTGCTATATCCTATCCGACTGATCCGACTTTCGGTTTCCCGAAAAACGTCCCGGGACCGTCGGAAAAATCCCATAGACGTAACATTGGATCAAACTTTGTGACCTCATAACTCCGCATCAGAATGTCACACAGACTTCTAACTGGGCTCATTTAACTCAGACTATCAAACTGCCAATGACTGATCACCTTTAAACTTTCTGGCCACGCCCTAGCAACCACTTTTGGACCCTAGAAACTGTCCCATAGACTTCCATTGCAAAAGACTCTCATTGACTTTACATGGGATCAAACTTTGTGAGCTCATAACTCTGCATCAGACTGTCCTACAGACTAATGGCTGAGCTTATTTAACTCAGTCTAGCCAGCAGCCAATCACCGATGGCCTTTTAACTTTCTAGCCACACCCTAACAACCAGATACTGCACCCTAGCAACTGTCCCATAGACTGCAATTAAAGAGGTTCAGACTGATATTGTCATGCTGCAGTGTGATAGAGACATGGGGGTTGTTTTTAACTGTTCATACTGGCAAGAAGCTTTGATACATCATCAGTCTAAGCTGTCAATCAACTCCATAGCAACAAAACAGACTAACCTAGCAACGATATAACAGCAGCTATATCTCAGCATCAGAACATCGTAGAGAGGCGGGGGTTGGCTTGTTTGACTCATGCTCTTACACCATCTATCTATCTATCTATCTATCTATCTATCTATCTATCTATCTATCTATCTATCTATCTATCTATCTATCTACCTCTACCTATCTATCTATCTATCTATCTACCTTTATCTATCTACCTCTACCTATCTATCTATCTATCTATCTATCTATCTATCTATCTGTCTGTCTGTCTGTCTGTCTGTCTGTCTCTATCTATCTATCTATCTATCTATCTATCTATCTATCTATCTATCTATCTACCTCTACCTATCTATCTATCTATCTATCTATCTATCTATCTATCTATCTATCTATCTGTCTGTCTGTCTGTCTGTCTGTCTGTCTCTATCTATCTATCTATCTATCTATCTATCTATCTATCTATCTATCTATCTATCTATCTATCTATCCATCATGCTAACAACATGCTAATTCATGCTAGAATCATGCTAGTTACATGCTAATTCATGCTAGAATCATGCTAGTCACATGCTAATTCATGCTAGAATCATGCTAAGAACATGCTAATTCATGCTAGAATCATGCTAAGAACATGCTAATTCATGCTAGAATCATGCTAATTTATGCTAAAATCATGCTAGTAACATGCTAATCCATGCTAACAACATGCTAATTCATGCTAGAATCATGCTAGTAACATGCTAATTCATGCTATAATCATGCTAACAACATGCTAATTCATGCTAGAATCATGCTAGTAACATGCTAATTCATGCTAGAATCATGCTAACAACATGCTAATTCATGCTAGAATCATGCTAACAACATGCTAATTCATGCTAGAATCATGCTAACAACATGCTAATTTATGCTAGAATCATGCTAGTGAAATGCTAATTCATGCTAGAATCATGCTAACAACATGCTAATTCATGCTAGAATCATGCTAGTAACATGCTAATTCATGTTAGAATCATGCTAACAACATGCTAATTCATGCTGGAATCATGCTAGTAACATGCTAATTCATGCTAGAAACATGCTAACAACATGCTAATTTATGCTAGAATCATGCTAGTAGCATGCTAATTCATGCTAGAATCATGCTAGTAACATGCTAATTCATGCTAGAATCATGCTAACAACATGCTAATTCATGCTAAAATCATGCTAACAACATCCTAATTCATGCTAACAACATGCTAATTCATGCTAGAATCATGCTAGTAACATGCTAATTCATGCTAGAATCATTCTAACAACATGCTAATTCATGCTAGAATCATGCTAGTAACATGCTAATTCATGCTATATTCATGCTAACAACATGCTAATTCATGCTAGAATCATGCTAGTAACATGCTAATTCATGTTAGAATCATGGTAACAACATGCTAATTCATGCTAGAATCATGCTAGTAACATGCTAATTCATGCTAGAAGTATGCTAACAACATGCTAATTTATGCTAGAATCATGCTAGTAGCATGCTAATTCATGCTAGAAGCATGCTAACAACATGCTAATTTATGCTAGAATCATGCTAGTAGCATGCTAATTCATGCTAGAATCTTGCTAGTAACATGCTAAATCATGCTAGAATCATGCTAACAACATGCTAATTCATGCTAGAATCATGCTAACAACATGCTAATTCATGCTAGAATTGTGCTAATTCGTGCTAAAATCATGCTAGTAACATGCTAATTCATGCTAGAATCATGCTAGTAACATGCTAATTCATGCTAGAATCGTGCTAACAACATGCTAATTCATGTTAAAATCATGCTAACAACATGGTAATTCATGCTAGAATCATGCTAATTCATGCTAAAATCATGCTACTTACATGCTAATTCACGCTACAATCATGCTAGTAACATGCTAGTTCATGCTGGAATCATGCTAATAACATGCTAATTCATGCTAGAATCATGCTAATAACATGCTAATTCATGCTAGAATCATGCTAGTAACATGCTAATTCATGCTAGAATCGTGCTAATAACTTGCTAATTCATGCTAGAATCATGCTAGTAACATCCTAATTCATGCTAACAACATGCTAATTCATGCTATAATCATGCTAGTAACATGCTAGAACCATGCTAGTAACATGCCAATTTAAGCAAGAACCATTCTAATAACATGCTAATTCATGCTAGAATCATTCTAGTAACATGGTAATTGATAGTAAAATCATGCTATCATGCTAATTCATACTAAAATTATGCTAATAACATGCTAATTTGTAGTAGATTTATACTCAAAACATGCTAACAACATGTTAATTCAAACTATAAACATGCTAACATGCTAGAATCCTTTTAACACGTTAATTTGTACTAAAATCCTGCCAATAATCTTCTAACCCATACTTTTATCATATTAACAACATATGCAGTGAAATAATGTTAACATCATGCTAATTTGTGATAGAATCATGCTAACAATAGGCTAATTTAGTATCTGTATATTTGAAAGTTTTTGTCACTGAATTAACAGTTTTGCATAAATCAATAAAGACAGTCAAGTAATTCCACACAGCATAATATTTTATTAAATTAATGTTTTGGATCGCCTTAGTCTGGAACCTCCCCCTAAGCACAGCCATTGAGTGTAAAATGCTCCAAAATGGCTTACTTTTGGGATCACTGGTACACACAAGCCTTTCCACCACGTCAAGGTGGCGATCCTTGGAAAGGACATTCACTCACCATTCATTCTTTATCTAATACATTCAAACACAGACACACACAGACAGACAGTCTATAATAACACATTCACACACACATGCACACAAGAAGACAATGTGAACAGCTTAGTATAATTTGCATTTATTATGATTATTATTTCAATAAGTTATCTAACTATATTACAAAAAAGCTTAATAAGACGTATGCAGTTTTTCTATATTTGATGTATCTATTCTAAAACACAATACACAGGATCATGATAGCTGTAATATGTCTGTAGAACTCCTGCTCTTACATTTGAGTGTGCGCTGCTTATGAAAACAGGATCAAGAAGAGTGTTGTTTTCTGTTGTTCCGGTGCTGATGAGTTGTGTGTATCCTTTATCATGAAACAAATTGAGAATGGGTTTGTTGCAACGGGACAGCTGATCTTCATTGAAGTCTCCACACACTATAACAGGCTTGATGTTCAGAATCTCCAGAGAAGTCAAAAGGCCATTGAGATTGAGCAAAAACTCTGATAGTTGGTAACTGGGTGGTCTGTAGATCACTGCAAGAAGTGCTTGTTTGGGGGTTTCTATCTTCAAAACCAGATATTCCAAATCTGTAACATTCTGGATATACATCATAGGACGAGCTTGAAAGATGTTCTTCACATATATGGCTACACCACCACCACTCTTGTTCGCTAAATGTGCATAGTTTGTGTAGGATGAATGCCTGTTGCGCTTGTACATGGTGTATCCATCCAGCTGGAGATATTCAGGAACACAGGAGCCAGATAGATGCGTTTCACTGAGACACAATATGTCTGCCAATAAAAGTTCATGGTGGCATTTTAAATCATCCATGTGACACTGAAGACCTTCTGTGTTATGGTGAATGATTTTAAGTGCTGAATTTAGGTTTGAATCCTGCAATAAATCTAAGATGGGCTGAAAATTGTGAAAATCAGCTTTTGGCATGCTCTCCAAGGAGGTGCGTATTTCTGGATAACAGAAAATTTTATTTTCATTAAAATCGATAATGTGCAATCCGCTGAGTGTTGTTGTTCTGCTGAGTGCAACGTACGCCATGCCAGGTTCAAATACATGTTTCAGAGATACAACGGCACAATCAGTTGTCATTCCTTGCACTTTATGTATGGTGCAAGCAAAAGCAAGTTTCATGGGAAATTGTCTACGAATTGTTCCTTTTCTTTTTAGTGGTTCTTCTAATCTCTCAATATAGACAATATTGTCATCTCCAGGTGCTTTGTTACGATGTTTTTGTCCAGCATTCACATCATCCAAATGCAAACCAATTAAGTGCACAAACGGAACATCATCTCGGTTCAGAGTTGTTATTTTTGCTACCTTTCCAAAAGTACCATTCACCAGACCATCTTCTACATCAATATTTCTAATAAGCATTACTCGTACACCGATAGCAATCTGTAGTGTATCAACAAGATCACGTTTGTCACCTTTTAGTGGTACACCTTGGCGCTTCATTTCACCCGTTCGTGGATCTTTTTTGTAATCATTCGCATAAACTGTGATAATTTCAGAAAAACGTGACGATATGACTGCTGTGTTGTGACTATCTACCTCTTTATTAGTTGCATAGATGTGCAGAGCATCAGAGGGACACTCTTCAGGGGCAGATCTTATGACAGCTTCTAACATACATTTGTCTGCATCAGTTAGCTTCTCGTGTTTCTGTTTTATTCTAAGACGGTTAAGAAGTTCAGCATATGAAAGATCCTCTCTCTGTCTCATTATCTGTGTCAGCGTTATCATTTGAAAATGATCTTTCCAGAAGTCCAACACATGCTCCTCATAAACACAAAGTGGTTTTGCTCTTCCCAGTGGTGGAAGCTGGTAAAAATCACCAACACAGAGTACAGACAGACCACCAAAAGGTTTCTGATTTCCCTTAATTTGTTGAAGTCTCCAGTTTACATAGGCAAATAACTGCTTTGACACCATCGATATTTCATCAATAATTAAAATGTGTGCATTAGAAAGATCTGCTCTGATTTCATCTAAAATGTTTCCCAGACCTTGATATGGAGGCTTTAAGCTTCTTGGCAGCTTTAGAAGACAGTGCAGTGTTTTACCAGAGATGTTAAAGGCTGCAGTACCTGTGAATGCAGTTAAAAGAACAGTAGTTTTGGAAATGTCAGTATTCTCTTGCATACATGGAAGCCTACGCAGTATTTTGGATGCTTCTGCATAAATAGATTTAACAACATGTGATTTGCCCACACCGGCTCCTCCATTAAGAAAGTAGAGAAACTGTTGTGGTTTTTCACCGGAAACGCATCTTTTGCACCAGTCCCGCACAGCATAAAATATGGAAGCTTGTGTTTGGTTCAAGCTCTGATACATTTTGCGAATCTGTGCAGTATTTAGTTTGGCAGCCTCCATAAGCAGCATAGCTGTGTTACTGACAGCGCTGGATGCAGTGTATTCAGGAATGTCATCTTGTTCATTAACTTCATTAGGATCAATAGGTTCTCGCTCCATAATGCTTTCCAATCGTATCAGTTCATTTGTCGGTGCCAATGTAGTCCATGCATCTTCAATTGGACCATTCTTTTCAAAATCTTCAATTGCCCTTTCTATATCCTCATTATGTTTTTCATATTTTTCACGATTTTCACTTACAATGTTGTAAACACGCTGCACTTCATCACTTCCTGGTAGTTTTACTGAAGCTAATGCATAAAAGGTTTGATATGTTGGGAATCGTGCACATTTCAACTGGCTATCTGTACGATATGGCAAGTAGAGTTTTAGCAGAGTTCCATAGAATTTTTCTGGATCTTTTTTCTCTGAAAATCGAGCAAATCTAATAACAGCAGGCTTTCCCCTTGTCCTTTTCTGTATGTGTCCCAATTTATTTTGAAGTGGCAAAACATTTTTTCGCTTTGTTTGTCCTGCATAAACAATGCGGTACTCACTGGCAAATTCAGCCATGCACATGTTCTCGAATTCAGGTCTGTTTGGTCTGGCCTTGTACTTGTCTGGCAGTCCAGTCATCCAGACATTCTCTACATCATCATCCATATTCTGCAAGTATTTCATGGGTAAACTCATTTTTACAGCATTGTCATCCGTTGGAATGAATATGACAGCACGTGATGATGATTTCAACTTCAGGCTGCATGTGCGAGCAACGGCCTCTTGAGCACTGACTTCTCTGTTCTTTGAATAGGCATTCATGACCTTTTTCATGCATTCACGGTCAGACAAGTCATCATGGCTCGACCCTCTTATAACAGTTTTTAAGTAATCGCTCATCTCATGTTCAGCTTTTGAAATGTATGACAGCATGTACATGATGCAGCTGTAGGGGTTCAGAATGAATTGTATATCCATATTTGCATTCCAGGCTCTTAATAGTAGTGGATTATAGCCGTTAACCCAGCAGTCCTGTGGTCGTCTCTCCATAACTATTACACTTGATTTAGAAAGAGCGTCAATGTGATTCTCATAATCCTCATAAGTCATGTTTACTTGATTAAGTAAATCTGTTACGTTATCAAAACTCTTAGTTGAGTCATTCAGTAGATCCCACACTTTCTGAAGCTCAGCTTTAGCATTTTTAGCATTAAAAGGATGATTTTCCTCTGTTGATTCACCTTGTTCATTTGATTGATTTTCTGGAGGAGGTCTGGGACGAGTTATCATAGTCCTATTAATTGGTGGTTTAGGAAATCCAAATCGGCAATGCTTATTGTTCTTTCTGCAAGATTTGGAGTGGTTACGGCTGTGCATCTGCACCTCACTTACAATTCTATGCAATTCTGGGTCTTTGATTACATCTGGTAATTTGCATGAAATGTATTTATCTATGAAATCACAAACCACCTGATCTTGATCATGTTCAAACTCTGGAGCATCTTTTACCCAAAATAAACAATGAATGTGCGGAGAGCCACGAAGTTGAAACTCTACTCTGTAAAAAAAGTCAATAACCTCACCAACAGGTTGAGCAGGTGACATGATTAAATCTCTCATTAAGGCCTCAACGCGTTTTTCAAACATTCTCATAGCTGTTACTGGGTTGCTTTTCAAGATTTCACATTTTTCTGACCAGTCTAAATCAGCAAAGTTTACAGTTTCACGCTGTTGTGTTTTAATGGCAGTAATCACTTCAGGCCATCTCATTTCAGCAGCACTAAATGTACAGAAAAATGTTGGAGTGCCCAGCTGCCTAAGCATAGCAAACAAATCACGAAGAGTTTTCTCCCAGTACGCTGGAGTCCCTCTTAATGGCTGCATAAAACGTGTTGCTTCCTTATTTAATACAAGTTTTTCTAACTCCCGTTTGTCCTGCAGCAGTGAACAGTTTATTCTTCGTCCATCACGGGTCATGGGTTTTGCTTTCCTCAGCTGGATAGACATACTAGATGTGGCCATGTGCATTTCGGTCACAAATTGTGCAAAGAAGATATAGTTAGTATCTCTTGCACAACGATTGTCTATAGAGAACAGTCTAGAATTAAAATACCTGCTAGGGGAAATATGTTTGGCTCTATGAGGCTCATCAAAGGTGTTCTTTCCGTCTGGAAACTGCACTGGAAATGCCATGGATTCGAGTTTAGGTACTTTAAAAATGCTTACAGGTGTGTTTCCTTGAGCTGGGGCAATACAAAATATCCCATCATCATAGGACAATAGCTGCTGAGCAAGATCTGGAGGTTGAAGACATGTATCCAAAGCAAGACCTCTTGATTGTTCTTCTGCAGTGGTCTCAGTGTCATCATTTTGCACATTCTCATTGCTCTGTTCTTCAATGTTCTCATTTTGGCTGCCATCTTCAATATTCATTTCATCCTCTTCATGCTCACTAAACATTTCTTCTTCAAAAAGTGCTGCATTAATGCATATATTTTTATATTCTGAATGGACTTCTTTCAGTTTTTTTAAAGCAGACAAAACTTTATGCATGTTTAAAGTCTGAAACTGATAGTGACCCTGGTAGCATAGACGTCTTTTCAGTTTCACTGTTAGCAGCTGTGATTCATTTCTTGGTCTAGGTAAACTATTCACTGTTGTTTCTACTTCAGATGGAACAGAAATTACAGCTCCTTTAATAGCTCTCTGTTGACCTTTAGGAAGAGTTAAAATTTTAGCAAATGGAATGTATTTTGCAATAACATGTCTTTCTAGGATATTCAAATTACAAAGTTCTGAGGGAATGGGAAAAAACTGAAGCTTGTTGACTACAGCAATATCTGGCATTTGACCTGTCAAAAGGGTCGTATTACAGCAATGACAGATCCACTCTGTTGTCATGTCTTCCAAGTTACATTGATCTGAACAGTTGGAGCTGTTGTGTACATAGTTCGCAGTCAAACAAAGTGAAACCAGTTCTGGATTCTTTTGATACTTCTCTCGATCACATCTACGTACTTGATTTAAGAAGAGTGCTCTGGCACAGCATGTGCAGACATAAGTTGGACCCTGTTTTATAACATCTCTGAACATATTTAAGGCAGTTACCATGACTGGATCTATGTCAGGCTGAATATTTTGTAACATTTCTGTTTGCTGGCGTATCAGAAACATTTTTTTGTATTTACATTGTATGCCCTGTGCGCAGTGCACTTTGTGAAGAGCCTTAAGTTTAGACATTTTTTCATTTTTTTTCAAATTTTTAGATTTGAATAAATTATAATTGTTCTGGCGAGCCCTAAACTGTGCATCACATTGATAACGTTGCTTAAATTGTTTTTTTCTTTTTTCATAAAAAAGAGGATCATTTTTGCATCTGTTTCTATAATGTTCCCTTTGCCTTTGCCTAAAATCTGGATAATTTAAATATCTATTAACAAGATATTGCATGTGTTGTTCCTTATATTTGGCATTGTTTCTATAATTTTCCTTTATATAGTGCTTTTGTCTCTCCCTGAATTGATCGTCAGTCCTGTATTTTTGAATGATATAGTGCTTTTGTCTCTCCCTGAATTGATCGTCAGTCCTGTATTTTTGAATTATATAGTGCTTTTGTCTCTCCCTGAATTGATCATCAGTCCTGTATTTTTGAATTATAGAATACTTTTGTCTCTCCCTGAATTGATCATCAGTCCTATATTTTTGAATTATAGAATACTTTTGTCTCTCCCTGAATTGATCATCAGTCCTATATTTTTGAATTATAGAATGCTTTTGTCTCTCCCTGAATTGATCATCAGTCCTGTATTTTTGAATTATAGAATGCTTTTGTCTTTCCCTGAATTGATCATCAGTCCTGTATTTTTGAATTATATAATACTTTTGTCTCTCCCTGAATTGATAATTTGTCCTGTACTTTTGAATTATATAATTCCTTTGTCTCTTTCTAAATTGTTCATTATTTATGTAATTTAACATTATTTTACTTTTTTTCCTATTTCTGTATTGTTCATCATTCCTGTACTTGCTAATTGCATTACTTTTTTTTCTCTCTCTATTTTCATTAATTTCATAGTTGCTTTTCATAGCTTTTTTGTGCTGCTCTCTGTAAATCATGTTGTTCCAATAGCTGTTTTTCATGGCTTGTTTATGTTTTTGTCTGTATTCACTACTTGTTTTATACACGTAATCCTTACTTGCATTCTGTATTTTTGTATAATTATCTTGTCTCTGAGCCATTATTTTGCGCCTTTTGTTGCAATAAAACTTTCGCCTTTGAGCTTTATTCAGTTTTTTTGGTTTCTCAAATGTCAACGGTGAATGTATTTGATTTGAAGCTGACAAAGCCAACTGACAAGTTGACGAGATGTCATGAGAAAACTCACTTAATACGTTGGGTTTTAATCTGCCCTGATTGTTAGTGAAGGTAGTTACAACATTAATTTTATCTTGATAAGTTGAATGGGACAGTTCATTAGCTACATCATCTTCAGGCTCATGGCACTCCTCTGAGACTTCCGTGTGGAAATAATTTCCAGTAATTTCAATGAACGACACAGGTAAAAGATCAAACTGTTCTTGATCACTCAACTGCAAACACCCCTGAAACAACTGAAGTAGTTTCTCTACCATGGCTTTTAAATGAAGAAAGGTCAACATCACGGCTGTGCCTGATTTTTCACCAGTATACTTGCCATCTGGTGTTCTACTGTGAGAATCAAAATAGCCAAACCTCCCTGTGCGATCTCTAAAAACAGCAATGCATGAGCCTCCACAGAGCAGCAATGCATCAGTTAAACCACTTTTAAGACACTGCAGTGTATTCTCAAGATTTTGATACTCTCCTAGAGCAGGTGTATCTTTCAGAAAACCAAACCTCTGAGGATGTTTTACAATGTTGTAACATCGGGAGTTTGTCTCAATTGTGCTCGGTAGCTCATCAAAATTTAAAAAATCATGTACAAACTGGCCTTTGTTCTGGAGAGATCGTTTGACACTACTATAAACTGCATCACCTTTCTGTAAGACACAATCTAGATCAGCACTCTGTAGCTGATTACTTTCATTGTGGACTGCTAGGAACATTAAGGCATTGCACGTACACTGCCGGTTTCTGGAGTTACTGTTGTACCTGACATCACTTTGACAGTGGGATGCTGCAACTGATAGAAAATTATTTTGAGTCTTATTGAATGTTTTTATCTGCTTAATTGTAGATTGTGAATGATGATTTGGAGCCTTCTCAAAAGAAACGCATGGTATTCCTTCACGTTCAAGCACACGGCACTTCATTGGGACTTCTGAATGCACATCAGTTTCTGTAACTTCAATGAATGACACTGGTAAAAGATCAAATTGTTCTTGATCACTAAACTGGAAGCACCCTTGAAACAAAAGAAGTAGTCTCTCTACCATGTCTTTTAAATGGAAAAACGTCAACATCACGGCTGTCCCTGTTCTTTCACCTGTATACATGCCATCTGGTTTTCTGCAGTGAGAATCAAAGTAGCCAAACCTCCCTGAGCGATCTCTGAATACAGCGATACACAATCCTCCACACAGCAGCAATGCATGAGTCGCATCATTTTTAAGACACTGCAGTGTATTCTCAAGATTTTCATACTCATCTAGGGCAGGTGTATCCTTTAGAAGCCCAGATCTTTGAGGATGTTTAAGAATGTCATACTGGTGAGCATTTGTCTGCATTGAGTTTGGTAGCTCATCAAAGTTTAAAAAACTATCGACAAACTGGCCTTTGGTTTGGAGCGATTGTTTGACAACAGTGTAAACTGCATCGCCTCTCTGTAAAATCCAGTCTAAGTCAAAACTCTTTAGCTCATTGCGTTCATTGTGGACTGCTAGGAACATCAATGAATTGCAAGTACACTGGCGGTTTCTAGAGTAACTACTGTACCTGTCATCGTTTTGGCAGTGGGATGCTGTAACAGACATAACGTATGCATCATTCTTACCTGATACAGAGCTGGCACTGCTACTGGTGCCAAATGAAGCTTCTCGTTTTCTGCGCTGTTTCTGAGATTCACTCCTCTTTCCTTTTTTTGGCATTGTGATGTTTCGAAACTGGCAATTAAGCAAATGCAGATGTGAAAGGATATGAGTACTAAAAATAGAGATATGTACTAGTAGGTAAAAGGTCACAACGAAATGTAAAATATATGATGTATAACAAGATAACAGTAAGTATTACTTATTGTGAAGTTATATCAATCAAAAATGATTGTTGACTCCAAAAGAGTTGATATTCAATGTTGGTGAAATCTGAAAATTAATTTCTCTCTTTTCTTAATCAGTAGTAGTTCTTACCTCAGTTTGATGTTTACTTTGAGCTTTTCACAGGCAATCAACTTTTTTACTGTCAAATAATTTTCAGAATCAAGAGTTTTTCACAGTCAAGAGTTTTTGGTTTCAAAGAGTTTGAGATTTGTTCTGGCTTTTTCTTTTTGAGATGCAATTGCAAGCACGCATTAGCATTTGGGATTTTGCATGTTGGATTGCGTTTTGGGTGGTAATATATTTGGGTCGCAGGCAAGCAAAGCAGCAAGCAGTGCAGCAGCGTTTTGGGTTTTTAGCAGCCAGCAAGTTTTTGGTTTTCGGAAGAGAAAGAATGGAATGAGCAAGAGGTGGAGATTGAAGCAATACAAAGTTTTGAGTGAAAAATGATTATAAAGGTATAGATAGGACAGGACAGTAAAGGACAGTAAAGGACACAACCACACCAAGACACACACACACACACACACACACACACACAAATAGTTAATAACATTCTTTATACACGGTTGCATTTGATTTACAAAATGATCAGCTAAACGTGAAATATGTTAACAGCTAATTACTAAATAATACTACTAATAATAATATATAATAACAATAATAATATATAATGTCAATAATTTCAAAATGATTACTTATTGAATTGAGGGAGGAAAATTAATACTAAAAATATAAATAAAAGTCATTAAGTAGATGGTTAAAAAATGGTTCTTACATAGACAGTAATAAAGATGTCCAACTGCTGTAATAAAAGTGACAATTTTGTTTACACAATCTGATACATTAAGTCTTCGAGACATTGGTGTTACTTAGCATTACATGTTTATATGGACTGTAAATGGTAGATAATTATGATGGCAATGTCTATGTAGAACTTACAGTACATGTACAATAAATTAAAATTTAAACAGATAATGTGTAACATGTAAAATGATACTTGCAAAGAAGGCCAATGCAGCCACAATCCCATGAAAAACATTTATTAAATCAAAGAAATATCTAAGACGATTCAGAATTTTCACAGAAAAATTAAACAAATTAGTTGTAAATCACTACTAATGAGGTGAAAATGAACATTAATTACCTTAAGAAAGGTACTGGTGATCACTCTTCAGCTGGAAGAAGTGGTAGAGGACAACACAATCTAAAAGATGAGTAAAAAATAAGTAGATCAATAAATAAACAAATACAAACCTTGACAGTTACTGCCAAAACATTTAGTTAAAAGATAACTTGGAGCAGAGGGTGCAATGATCTGGTATACAAAGATATAGACATGGCACATTTATAGACAAGCAATAAAAAGAAAATAAAGAAATCATTATTATAGTTCACTGATATTAGTTTAAAGTTACAATATTATTATTCATGATTTTGCATAGAAAATTCTCTCTTGTTAAATTTGTACCACATCCACCTTGACAACAATTAGGTAACCAGTCACAGCTACACGTGATGAAGTCATTATGGCATTTGTGCTGTGAACATGATTATTTTGCTGGTTTATTATTTTATTTTTGGTCTCATTTCATCAGTAGTCAGAAAAAAAAATCTTTGAAATAATTGTACAGTAAGCTTTAAAATACCCTTGGTCTGTCTCAGACTTAGTTGAATTCAGTTTTTTATAGTTTAATAAAACACCTGTAAATTATTCATTTAGTTTCTTTTCAGCTTAGTCCCTTTATTAACCAGGGGTCGCCACAGCAGAAAGAACCGCCGACTTATCCAGCATTTATTTTAAGCAGGGGATGCCCTTTCAGCTGCAACTCATCACTGGGAAATATCCATGCACACCCATTCACACACACACACACACTACAGACTTTACCTATACCACATGTCTTTGGTCTGTGGGGGAAACCAGAGCACCTGGAGGAAACCCACGGCAACACGCGGAGAACATGCAAACTCCACACAGAAATGCCAACTGACCCAGCCGAGGCTCAAACCAGCGACCTTCTTGCTGTGAGGTGATCGTGCAACCCACTGCGTCACTTTAAATTATTGTTGCATCCATTTCATATTTACTCATATATATCATAGAATGTGAGATTACTTTAAATAAACAGATTAGCTAATAATGTTTTGTAATTACATTTAATGTCTCTTTTCAATTAAATTATATTTACTTGATGCAAAATGTGTTTGTTTCAAGTAGGAAAAAAATTCTTGATCACCACCTCTGCCTTATTTTGAGCCAGGAATAAATTGTATTGTTATTGTTAATATATAATGTCGAACCATTAGAATATTAAGTATACATAGACAGGAATTTATTGTATATCTGGCAATACATTTGTCATGCCAAAAACAAAACAAAACAATGATTGAATTGAAAAGGGAAAAACGTGGAGAAAAGGGAGATGTGCCAAATAATACACAGGGATGGATGAATATGTGTCTATTAAGATAAATATGTAAAGTTCCATTATTTGTCTGTCTGTTAGGCAGCACTTTAACTACTTTTGTGGTTTATGTGCTGCTTTCCTAAGGTTACATCAGGCTAAATTCTTATCACAGAATAAGAAATAAAATGTACAAAATGAGAATACTATGAAAATGCTTTTACTACATCTTATATAACGGGTTAAGTTTTTACTGTCATCTGTTTGCGTTGCTTAGCAACGCTAGTAAACAAAGGAAAGACGAAGTGCGTGTAAATATCTACGTGCGATCCGCTAGGCCACGGATTCTCAATCCTGTTCTTGGAGATCTACCTTTCTGCAAATTTCAGTTGGTACCCATATCAAACACACCTGAACTAATTAATTAGGACCTGCATACCACTTGATAATTACAGGCAGATGTGTTTGATATGGGTACCAACTGAAATCTGCAGGAAGGTAGATCTCCAGGAACAGGATTGAGCACCCCTGCGCTAGGCCAAAGGCCTTTATGTATGGCGCCCTCTGGTTTCCCGTATGAATGAAATGGGCATGAAGCTCTAAGTTCATCGCCTCAGTATGGGTAAAAATGGTAAAATATCAAGTAAAGACATGATATTCCATCAATATTTCATCAAATCTGGAGACTAACAGAAAAAAATGCATACTTTTGGGATAAAAGTCAAGAGTTTATTTAGTGACAAACGACTGCATTTCTTTATAAAGCATATAACGTTAAGGGGTCAAACGTTATAAACTGAATTAATACTGTTTACATGGCAAAATAACGAACAGGAGGTATAAAATGCGAGTAAATTAGACTGAGGACAAAATTCGTCGCACACCATCCGGTATAGTTCCCTCACAAGACTAATTTAATAGTAATGCTTAATAACGATTTATTCGTTTCTCAAAAACAATTAGTTCATAATATATCTGTCTGAGTATAGCCAATTTAAGCACTCGTACGCATTTTTTTAACATTTAATTGAAAATTTACCTCAGAAATCGTTCCTAATGCGAGACCCAATGTGCGGACCATCGGACCGGATGATTAAGGACAGGTTATGGAAAATCCCAGCGGTCTCATTGGCCAGCTCTTATGTTTACGTTAAAATTTGTTTACCTTTTTTTTTTTTTTTTTTTAAAGAAATACCAAGGTATTTCGCAAACTTATCTTGCTTATATCTAAAAAATATTAGTACAAAATAAGGTACAATACATAATTATAAATATAAAAGATATTAACTAAAATTATAAGTATTGTTACTGATAAAACTCAAAACAAAATCGTAATAATTGTTTTGATAAGCATACAATCGTCTTTTAACACTCTAGTGACCAACGTAAAACATTACTCATTTAATAAGAGAATACATCAGTGTGATATTTTAATGAATTATGACCTCAGAAATGTTTCAATGTACTACATATAATGAATTTTAAATAACAATTAACATTACACGAATAAAATAAAAAATAAAAAAGACATGGATATCATTTGATAAAAGGTTTCCATCTGACGTCATGTCCCTTGGTGATGGATGCCTCGCTTCTGATTGGATGCGCCTCACTGTCAATCCACATGGACATCCATCTGACGTCATGTACCTTGGTGATGGATGTCTCGCTTCTGATTGGATGCGCCACATTGTCAATCAACATTTATTATATGAATAAAAATAATAAACAAAAATGCATGAACATCATTCGATAAAGGTTTCCATCTGACGTCATGAGCCTTGGTGATGGATGTCTCGCTTCTGACTGGATACACATCACTGTCAATTCTTTCAGTTGTACAACAGACAGCATACTTCTGAGGTGAGAGCTTTTTAATTCTTATTTAGCTTTTATATGATTATGATTACAGTATAATTAAATTATGATATTATACTATAAATTCTACAGATGCCTTTATAAAATAACATGGTTTTGTTTTTTGTTTTTAAATACCTCAGATAACACTTCTGTCCAGTCAAATCTTGTCAGAATACAGCTGGATGCGTAACGTTAAGTTTAATAATTATAGTATGATCATTTATACGCCAGGAATGGGGTTTTTAGTGTTTGAGGCAATTTTATCTAAATTAGTTTTTTACTTCATTCTTATTTTAATTTTAAAAAGTTAATGTGACTGAAATAAATAAGAAATTACCACTTCTTCAATAAAAATGCTGTGAAAAACTCTGCTAACTGTTACAGACTAGTCGTATAATTGAATAATACTCAATATTTCATTTAGCTGTGTTTGTGTTTAACTTTTTACTTCAAATAATGTTCATGTGACTTTTAATATATATCCAGGAAGGTATAATAAATAATTTGATAGGTATTTTGAGCTGAAACTTTAGACACATTCTGAAGACACAAAAGACTTATCTTAAATCTTGAAAGCAGGCTGATGTTCACAGTGAACCCTTTACAAACTTCTTGTGTTATAATAAAATAAAAATTAAAAAAAACTTTAGAAAAATGCTCTATATAAATAAAACATTGCGTAATACTATATGCCCAATTTATAATAAAATATTAAAAAAATAACAGTGGCTTATATTTAACGGTGCTCTGAGTATCTGCACAGGTTAATACTCCTAAGAATAAATGCATTATTTATTACTGGATTTTCAATGAATTGTATACTACACTGCAGACCTCGATGAAATCCCATACCAAGAATCTCAAAATCTAAAGAAATAAATAGAAATCTGTAAACTATAATAGTTTTTCTGACAGGATTTGATCTGATAGGAAGTGTTTTTTCCAGGTATTTTATCCTCGTTTTAACAATTACAGCATTATAACCTATATTGTCAGAGGCAGGACTAATATTGTGACGAGTTTCATAAAACAGTGCATCGATGGTATTCTGTAAAAATGTGTCAATTTATAATTATCCAATTGTTAATTCTGATATGCCAATATGATTATAGTTATACAGTACTATGCATGGGCAGACTGAGACAATGTTAGGTCAGGACATTCCACACCCACCTAGGGCATGATTTGGTAAAATTAACCATTACTGGTGACAAGTTTGGTAAATTATTGGTTTTAAAGAGTTTGACTCTTCATTGTATGCCAATTATTTTCCAATTGTCTTTATGCTTGAGATGTTAGGAAGGCCTTGATTTGGGCCTAGATTGTTAGACTTTGGCCATGCAAAATATTTAATAATCTTTAAAAAGCATAAATACCCCCCTCACAAAAAAAAAAAAAACAACAATTTACTCCCCCCTTATATGCTTACAAATCTTTGAGTTTCTCTCTTCTATAAAACACAATATATGATATTTTGAAGGAGGATGTAGCACAACATTCCAGTCAAGACAAACAGATTTAGATTAATTGATATGTTTAATTGATGAATTGAGTTAAAAAGAAATAATAATTTATTCTACATAATATTTACAACTAATACAGAGTAACCTTTTTTTCTTATTCTTAGGATGGCAACACCGTACAGCCGCCCACCACCACTGCACATCACCTGTGTTAAAGTGCACAGTAGCCAAAAGGCTGTGACATTTATTAAACATGAAAACAAAATAATTGTTGACACCTACAAAGTCACATCTTTATGTGCCCTTACGGATGGTGATGCAGTTTATCTGTCCATAAAAAACGGCAGTGACCCTGAATTTGAAGAGGGACACTCATATATTGTAAAAAATGTAACCATCTCAAACAAATATGGCCGCCGATGTTTATTTGTAAATAAAGGCACCATCAAATTTAGGACGGCTCCGCTAGCCATAAGTGAGGAGGCTAAAAGAGCTGCAAGGGAGGCCCTCTGTCCTCCTTCACGACCTATAACAGGAGAGGAAGAGGATATCTTCAGTGAAACTGGGTACCTGAGTCTACGGGGGCAGTTAGAAAAAGTAAGTGAATTCATTCATTCATTCATTCATTCATTTTCTTTTCGGGGTCGCTACAGCAGAATGAACCGCTAACTTATCCAGCATTTGTTTTACGCAGCAGATGCCCTTCCAGCTGCCAGCCATCTCTGGAAAACATCCACTCATACACATATACACTCATTCACAACAGACAATTTACTCTACCCAATTCAGCTGTACCGCATGTCTTTAGACAGGCGATTTCTGCTAATGTTGACATTTCAAATCACCAAAACATACAGTCCGACTTAATGACAGTAAACTCTTGTGTCAGGATTAAGAAAAAAATAAATAAATAAAAACACTATAGTACTTACCTTTTTGTCATTTTCCAGGTTGAAGTGCCTAGAATGACTCGCACTCACATACCGATCCTGGACCTGCGGATGAAATGTGGCTCCGTAGTACACGATGTCTCACTGTGGCGGGAAGAAGCACTTAACGAGCTCTATGTCGGGGACATCATTGAGCTCAGTCACCTGAAAGTAAACGGAAGACCAGATGGAAGAGCAAAATTCGACTCTTCTAATCACACAACTTTTAAGGTAAACATTATATGCTGCACATCTGTAATCCACACACATTTAAAAGTGTTAACCTTCAAGAGACATTAAAAATTTAGAAATGAAATGACATTGTTGCCTTAATAACGATTATAGTAGTGTCAGATGAACAGTGGATAAAACATCACAGAAGGCTGTTTGATTAAAATAACACGAAGAGTACAAATTAAACTTTTCCTTAAGTTTTTTTTCTGTTGTTCGCATTACATAAATTATTGGAAAATGTATACGAAAAAAATATATTTTTTCTACCAAAATGTAGTTCATCTGATGAATCTGAAAACCCTTATTTGCAATTAGTATATAGTATTGCACTTTTGAATAGTTTCTATAAAATACTGTATGTGCAAATCAATTTGGGATTTAACTTAATGAACTAGCTCATTTGCATTAAAGGCACAAGCAACAAAACAGCTATAATATCATTACAGCTCAAATTTCATATATAGAGAAAGGTATCATAAATAATCTGATGGGTATTTTGAGCCAACATTTTACAAAAACATTCGAGACACAAAAACTTATCTTAAACCTTGAAAAAAATTGATAAAATAGGCGCCCTTTATGATTTAAAAAAATATAACTTAATCCACAGAAAATACGGTTACTTTTATCAAATGCAAGTTGAATCTTTTCTACTAACCTTTTCTAAATTTTTTTTTGTTTTCCAGCTTATTGATAGGGATATCCAGGAGGCAGTTCTTGAGATCGTTGGAGTGTCAGAGATGCACGACAAGCTCATCCTCCTGGATAGCCATATGGATGAGTACATAGTGCCTGTACATTTCTATGCAGGCACTATTGAGGAGCTGGCAAACCAGCTCCCACTTCAATTAAAACTCAGGCACATCTGTGGAAGCGTCCTCCACGTGGAACCTGCCAGTGTGAAACAGGTCCCTCCAGATGTACCTCGTGGAGGATCTGCTGGTGTGGAACAGGTCCCTCCTGACGTACCTTGTGGAGGATCTGCTGGTGTGGATCAGGTCCCTCCTGACGTACCTAGTGGAGGATCTGCTGGTGTGGATCAGGTCCCTCCAGACGTTCCTAGTGGAGGATCCGCCAGTGTGGATCAGGTTCCTCCATATGTTCCCAGTGGAGGATCTGCTGATGCGGATCAGGGCCCTCCAGATGTTCACAGTGGAGGATCTGCTGACCCCAATCAGGTCCATCCAGAAGACACTCAGGACTCAATGGACTGCCTTTTCTAGGGTTTGTGAGGAAAGGTTCAAGGGGTGTTCATAAAACTCACCTTTTTAATCGTGACATGTATAATGAATAAAACTTTTTTTTGCCAGCTTATCACAACTGTCATTAGGTGTCACAAAGCAAAAAATAGGTTACGATGCATTTATGTCATGTTGTTATGAACGTGTTGCCATGTCACATTATGTAATTTTAGCATTTAAAATGGCATAACTGTGCTAATGACAGTTGTCATAAGCATGCATAAACTCTTTCATATACATATCGTGTCATGATTTTAAAGTTTTCATGACAGTCTAATGAACAACCCTCAAGTAAAGTTTCCAGTTTGCTTAATTTTCTCAATTAGGCTACAGTCATTTAAATTTGTTCTTTACAGTTCTGTTTTACCTTTGTTCTTTACGGTTTCTATTTTACATTAGGCTAGTTGAATTAAATATTTGAAACAATGTATGTGTATTTCGGTTTTGTTAACTAACACAATTATACAATTGTAATTAATAAAAAATTAAATGTGTGTAAATTGTGTTTATTTACCATTATAATTCTGCATTACATAGTAAGTCTAATCATTTCACACCATTAACTATCATAAAACTTTTTGAACTATATCAAACTGTCAAGTCAACCTTTTAGGTTTTAATAATAATTATGTTTTCAATTATTTATGGCTACACCATTATCCATTTGCCAAATTCTCATCACCCACCTCCATCACGGCATACAGGGAACAGTAAGTGTGAATTCTTTCAAGCTTTATTAAAGTGAAGGTACATGCTGTAAAACATTACGTTATGTCAAACTGTGTTACAGTGCTGGTAGTGACGCACTTTTTTTTTTTTTTTACATACCAAGTTCATAGAGGGACATGTATTGAAAGAAGCGAAAGGAATCAGTGTTCCTGGGTAGTGATTCTATAGTGTTTGTTGTTCCTGAGCAGTACTCGGCTCCCTGCACCCAATCATAAAACAAATTGTCTCATGGAAATCTGTAAAGTTCAGAGAGGGTGTAGTTTTATTTCAAATATTAGGTACCCTTAACAGTTTTTGTAATACTTTTCTTATAATAATCTAACTTCTCTAAATTTTATTTGATGTTAATTTAAGCCAATTTTTAAATCTGAGGTTTTAATTATTTCCATTGTACATCTGTTCACACATTGATCGAGGGTATATGCTGAGCTATTGTTTCTTCCCATATTGATAAACTACCGGTGAACAGTTATTGTGCCTTTTTCAATTTTATAGTGTTCCTTTTAAAGAATTGATGCTGTAATGTAATTAAAATGAGAGAGAGAGAGAGAGAGAGAAATACAGTTTCTGATATGGGAAAAAAAACATAATTGGGATTATTTTGGTCATATTGGTAATCGCGATTTACTTAAAACGATTATCAGTTGAAGTGAAAATTCGCCCTTCTGTGAATTTTTTTATATATAAATATTTTTCAAATTATGTTTAACGGAGGATTTTTTTTTTTTTTACAGTATTTCCTATAATATTTTTTCATCTGGAGAAAAGGCTTATTTGTTTGGTTTCGGCTAGAATAAAAGCAGGATTAAATATTTTTAAATCTATTTTAATAGCTCAATATTATTAGCCCCTTTAAGCAATATATATTTTTGATTGTCTGCAGAAGAAACTTCTGTTAAACAATGACTTGCCTAATTACACTAATTAAGCATTTGAATGTCACTTTCAGCTGAATACTAGTATCTTAAAAATATCTAGTAAAAAATGACGTATTGTCATCATAGCAAAGATAAAATAAAATCAGTTATTAGAAATGAGTTATTAAATTTGTTATGTTTAAACTGTGCTTTAGGCATCTTCACTGTAAGAAATGCTTTTTTGCTAAAAAAAAAAAAAATCCCTTCAGTCAAGAGCAGCGGGCAGAGATTTTCTCCATTTGTTGATTTATTAACAATAATTAAAAAGTCTCTTTGAGAATAGTGCGGCTCTGGTATGATTTCTCTTTCACATGTCTTACACATATATGCTCAGCTATACATGATACTCAACTTGTTTGTTTATTACACAAACGAGGGTTAATATGAATAATAACTAAACTTCACGTTCTGGCACAAACGTGCATGTATTTGACCATTAAAGCACTCACATTAAGATGTGTATGCTCTGCATGTCTCCATGCGGCGCGCACACACCCAACAGCACGTGCTCTTTCAGCGCGCTGTCTCTTTAAGAATAGTGCGGCTCTGATATGGTTTCTCTTTCACATGTCTTCTGCATATATACTCAAATATACAAGATACTCAACTTATTTATTACACAAACGAGGGTTATTATGAATATTCACTAAACTCCGCGTTCTGGCACAAATGTGCATGTATTTGACCATTAAAGCACTCACATTAAGATGGCTCCGAGGCTCGCACACACCCAACAGCACGTGCTCTTACGCGCTGTTAAAAATATAAAGGATTCGAACGTACATCAATGCATGATGCACATCCCGTGTTGCAAAAATTACAGCACATGGTTTTAGTCATTTTCACGTGGAACTGAGCTTTGCAGAGCAACAAATGTGTACAGCTTTAAACGGGGCGGTATATGATGCAATAATCGTTTATCTGGATTAATGTTTTTTTTATAATCATTATAAGTAAAAAAACTAAATCGAATTTTCGATAAATTGCACAGACCTACTGAGAATTGTATACATTCTATAAATCAGCCACAATGCTGAAAAACACACCTGAGAAGGGGTGGCCCTTTTCAATAAAAAGATAGGCATATTGTCACACAAGTGCACACACAGACATATACACTTACACGCTTGGTGGTGGGCGATTGGTCCAGATTCACGGTGGCACTCCAGATTGACCATTAGGTCAACGTGAAATGTCCTGGTGCTGTCTTTGGTAAGTCCGCCCCGGGTCATAATGAAAGAGAAGCTCACTCAGCATCAGAGGGTTATTAACCTATTTAGCAGACGCGCCAAAGATAGTCACGTGTCACGCGCCAAATATGGTCTCACCTGTTTCAGCCTTGGTTTCAACCAGGTCCGGTGGTGACGTCATAGGGGCGGGTACATTTACTCTTCTCCACTAAAGCCTTCACCTCTTTTGGTGTTCAAACCAAGCTAAGATAGGCGCTGTTTTTCACATGGCAAGTTTTAATGTTCTTCATACATTTTCAGAGATTGAGTTGATCGTATGAGGCGCCATGTAGGATTTAAATCAGACTGTACCTATCAACACATAAAACACCTGTATATGCACCTATACATTACTCGCATATCAACCTATGTTCAAAACAACATTTATAAAACTTACATATATACATATAAACTTGATGCATGCATACACCCACATCAAAACACACACATACATCATTCCAGTTTGCTTAATATATTTTCATTAAAGTGGAATTCAATGTACAAAATAATGTAAATTTGAGTGTTTCACTTCCCTGTTAAGCTACATAAAAACATAACTACTTAACTACTTTAAATATTTAAGCTACTTAAAGCTACCTTTAATATTCAACTTTCTTAAAACTTAAAATGACTTTTAAACTTTAACAACCTAAAATATGAATTACTTAAAAATACTTTTACATTCAAAACTACTTTTATACTTTAAGTTACTTAAAACTTAGAATTACTTTAAACTTTCAGTCTAAGCTTCACAAGCCAGCCTCAAAGTTTGTTCTCAAACTTTAAGAATCTAGTTATATTTATTATTCTTCTTCTGAGACTAAAAATTAAACTCTATCTCGTCCTAGGCCTTTCAAGCTATGACCATCAAACTCGGGTCAGACCTCCGAACTATTCTGACTCGAGTTGCTATATCCTTTCCGACTGATCCGACTTTCGGTTTTCCGAAAAACGTCCCGGGACCGTCGGAAAAATCCCATAGACATAACATTGGATCAAACTTTGTGACCTCATAACTCCGCATCAGAATGTCACACAAACTTCTAACTGGGCTCATTTAACTCAGACTATCAAACTGCCAATGACTGACCACCTTTAAACTTTCTGGCCACGCCCTAGCAACCACTTTTGGACCCTAGAAACCGTCCCATAGACTTCCATTGCAAAATACTCTCATTGACTTTACATGGGATCAAACTTTGTGAGCTCATAACTCTGCATCAGACTGTCCTACAGACTAATGGCTGAGCTCATTTAACTCAGTCTAGCCAGCAGCCAATCACTGATGGCCTTTTAACTTTCTAGCCACACCCTAACAACTAGATACTGCACCCTAGCAACTGTCCCATAGACTGCCATTAAAGAGGTTCAGACTGATATTGTCATGCTGCATTGTGATAGAGACATGGGGGTTGTTTTTAACTGTTCATACTGGCAAGAAGCTTTGATACATCATCAGTCTAAGCTGTCAATCAACTCCATAGCAACAAAACAGACTAACCTAGCAACGATATAATAGCAGCTATATCTCAGCATCAGAACATCGTAGAGAGGCGGGGGTTGGCTTGTTTGAATCAGGCTCGCACACCATCTATCTATCTATCTACCTCTACCTATCTATCTATCTATCTATCTATCTATCTATCTATCTATCTATCTATCTACCTTTATCTATCTACCTCTACCTATCTATCTATCTATCTATCTATCTATCTATCTATCTATCTATCTATCTATCTATCTGTCTGTCTGTCTGTCTGTCTGTCTGTCTGTCTGTCTCTATCTATCTATCTATCTATCTATCTATCTATCTATCTATCTATCTATCTATCTATCTATCTATCTATCTATCTATCTATCTATCCATCATGCTAACAACATGCTAATTCATGCTAGAATCATGCTAGTTACATGCTAATTCATGCTAGAATCATGCTAGTCACATGCTAATTCATGCTAGAATCATGCTAGTCACATGCTAATTCATGCTAGAATCATGCTAACAACATGCTAATTCATGCTAGAATCATGCTAATTTATGCTAAAATCATGCTAGTAACATGCTAATCCATGCTAGAATCATGCTAACAACATGCTAATTCATGCTAGATTCATGCTAGTAACATGCTAATTCATGCTAGAATCATGCTAGTATCATGCTAATTCATGTTAGCATCGTGCTAACAACATGCTAATTCATGCTAGAATCATGCTAGTAACATGCTAATTCATGCTAGAATCATGCTAACAACATGCTAATTCATGCTAGAATCATGCTAGTAACATGCTAATTCATGCTAGAATCATGCTAACAACATGCTAATTCATGCTAGAATCATGCTAGTAACATGCTAATTCATGCTAGAATCATGCTAACAACATGCTAATTCATGCTAGAATCATGCTAACAACATGCTAATTCATGCTAGAATCATGCTAACAACATGCTAATTCATGCTAGAATCATGCTAGTGAAATGCTAATTCATGCTAGAATCATGCTAACAACATGCTAATTCATGCTAGAATCATGCTAGTAACATGCTAATTCATGTTAGAATCATGCTAACAACATGCTAATTCATGCTAGAATCATGCTAGTAACGTGCTAATTCATGCTAGAATCATGCTAGTAACATGCTAATTCATGTTAGAATCATGCTAACAACATGCTAATTCATGCTAGAATCATGCTAGTAACATGCTAATTCATGCTAGAAGCATGCTAACAACATGCTAATTTATGCTAGAATCATGCTAGTAGCATGCTAATTCATGCTAGAATCTTGCTAGTAACATGCTAAATCATGCTAGAATCATGCTAACAACATGCTAATTCATGCTAGAATCATGCTAACAACATGCTAATTCATGCTAGAATTGTGCTAATTCATGCTAAAATCATGCTAGTAACATGCTAATTCATGCTAGAATCATGCTAGTAACATGCTAATTCATGCTAGAATCGTGCTAACAACATGCTAATTCATGTTAAAATCATGTTAACAACATGCTAAATAATGCTAAAATCATGCTAGTAACATGCTAATTCATGCTAAAATCATGCTAACAACATGCTAATAAATGCTAAAATCATGCTAGTAACATGCTAATTCATGCTAGAATCATGCAAACAACATGCTATTTCACGTTAAAATCATGGTAATAACATGCTAACCTATCTATCTATCTATCTATCTATCTATCTATCTATCTATCTATCTATCTATCTATCTATCTATCTATCTATCTATCTTTTCATACTTTTTAAAACTGTTTAAACTAAATAAACTATCACCGTCAGGCTTTCACAAGCCAGCCTCAAAGTTTGTTCTCAAACTTTAAGAATCTAGTTATATTTTCTTCTTCTGAGACTAAAAATCAAAACTCATCTCCTCCTAGAGCTTTCAAGCTATGACCATCAAACTCGGGTCAGACTTCCGAATTATTCTGACTCGGGTTGCTATGTCTCCTCAGACTGATCCGACTTTCGGTTTTCCGAAAAACGTCCCGGGACCGTCGGAAAAATCCCATAGACGTAACATTGGATCAAACTTTGTGACCTCATAACTCCGCATCAGAATGTCACACAGACTTCTAACTGGGCTCATTTAACTCAGACTATCAAACTGCCAATGACTGATCACCTTTAAACTTTCTGGCCACGCCCTAGCAACCACTTTTGGACCCTAGAAACCGTCCCATAGACTTCCATTGCAAAAGACTCTCATTGACTTTACATGGGATTAAACTTTGTGAGCTCATAACTCTGCATCAAACTGTCCTACAGACTAATGGCTGAGCTCATTTAACTCAGTCTAGCCAGCAGCCAATGACTGATGGCCTTTTAACTTTCTAGCCACGCCCTAACAACCAGATACTGCAGCCTAGCAACTGTCCCATAGACTGCCATTAAAGAGGTTCAGACTGATATTGTCATGCTGCAGTGTGATAGAGACATAGGGGTTGTTTTTAACTGTTCATACTGGCAAGAAGCTTTGATACATCATCAGTCTAAGCTGTCAATCAACTCCTTAGCAACAAAACAGACTAACCTAGCAACGATATAACACTAGCTATATCTCAGCATCAAAACATCGTAGAGAAGCGGGGGTTGGCTTGTTTGAATCAGGCTTGCACACCATCTATCTATCTATCTATCTATCTATCTATCTATCTATCTATCTATCTATCTATCTATCTATCTATCTATCTATCTATCTATCTATCTATCTATCTATCTATCTATCTATCTACCTTTATCTATCTACCTCTATCTATCTATCTATCTATCTATCTATCTATCTATCTATCTATCTATCTATCTATCTATCTATCTATCTACTGTTTTTATCTATCTATCTATCTATCTATCTATCTATCTATCTATCTATCTATCTATCTATCTATCTATCTATCTATCTATCTATCTATCTATCTACCTCTATCTATCTATCTATCTATCTATCTATCTATCTATCTATCTATCTATCTATCTATCTACCTCTATCTATCTATCTATCTATCTATCTATCTATCAATCTATCTATCAATCTATCTATCTATCTATCTATCTATCTATCTATCTATCTATCTATCTATCTATCTATCTATCTATCTATCCATCCATCATGCTAACAACATGCTAATTCATGCTAGAATCATGCTAGTTACATGCTAATTCATGCTAGAATCATGCTAGTCACATGCTAATTCATGCTAGAATCATGCTAGTCACATGCTAATTCATGCTAGAATCATGCTAACAACATGCTAATTCATGCTAGAATCATGCTAGTCACATGCCAATTCATGCTAGAATCATGCTAACAACATGCTAATTCATGCTAGAATAATGCTAGTAACATGCTAATTCATGTTAGAATCATGCTAACAACAGGCTAATTCATGCTAGAATCATGCTAGTAGCATGCTAATTCATGTTAGAATCATGCTAACAACATGCTAATTCATGCTAGAATCATGCTAGTAACATGCTAATTCATCCTAGAATCATGCTAGTCACATGCCAATTCATGCTAGAATCATGCTAACAACATGCTAATTCATGCTAGAATCATGCTAGTAACATGCTAATTCATGTTAGAATCATGCTAACAACATGCTAATTCATGCTAGAATCATGCTAGTAGCATGCTATTTCATGTTAGAATCATGCTAACAACATGCTAATTCATACTAGAATCATGCTAACAACATGCTAATTCATGCTAGAATCATGCTAGTCAAATGCTAATTCATGCTAGAAGCATGCTAACAACATGCTAATTTATGCTAGAATCATGCTAGTAGCATGCTAATTCATGCTAGAATCTTGCTAGTAACATGCTAACAACATGCTATAATCATGCTAACAACATGCTATTTCATGCTAGAATCATGCTAACAACATGCTAATTTATGCTAACAACATGCTAATTCATGCTAGAATCATGCTAACAACATGCTAATTCATGCTAGAATCATGCTAGTGAAATGCTAATTCATGATAGAATCATGCTAACAACATGCTAATTCATGCTAGAATCATGCTAACATTATGCTAATTCATGCTAGAATCATGCTAACAACATCTATCTATCTATCTATCTATCTATCTATCTATCTATCTATCTATCTATCTATCTATCTATCTATCTATCTTTTCATACTTTTTAAAACTGTTTAAATAAACTATTACCGTCAGGCTTTCACAAGCCAGCCTCAAAGTTTGTTCTCAAACTTTAAGAATCTAGTTATATTTATTATTCTTCTTCTGAGACTAAAAATTAAACTCTATCTCGTCCTAGGCCTTTCAAGCTATGACCATCAAACTCGGGTCAGACCTCCGAACTATTCTGACTCGAGTTGCTATATCCTTTCCGACTGATCCGACTTTCGGTTTTCCGAAAAACGTCCCGGGACCGTCGGAAAAATCCCATAGACGTAACATTGGATCAAACTTTGTGACCTCATAACTCCGCATCAGAATGTCACACAAACTTCTAACTGGGCTCATTTAACTCAGACTATCAAACTGCCAATGACTGACCACCTTTAAACTTTCTGGCCACGCCCTAGCAACCACTTTTGGACCCTAGAAACCGTCCCATAGACTTCCATTGCAAAATACTCTCATTGACTTTACATGGGATCAAACTTTGTGAGCTCATAACTCTGCATCAGACTGTCCTACAGACTAATGGCTGAGCTCATTTAACTCAGTCTAGCCAGCAGCCAATCACTGATTGCCTTTTAACTTTCTAGCCACACCCTAACAACTAGATACTGCACCCTAGCAACTGTCCCATAGACTGCCATTAAAGAGGTTCAGACTGATATTGTCATGCTGCATTGTGATAGAGACATGGGGGTTGTTTTTAACTGTTCATACTGGCAAGAAGCTTTGATACATCATTAGTCTAAGCTGTCAATCAACTCCATAGCAACAAAACAGACTAACCTAGCAACGATATGGCACCAGCTATATCTCAGCATCAGAACATCGTAGAGAGGCGGGGGTTGGCTTGTTTGAATCAGGCTCGCACACCATCTATCTATCTATCTACCTCTACCTATCTATCTATCTATCTATCTATCTATCTATCTATCTATCTATCTATCTATCTATCTATCTATCTATCTATCTATCTATCTATCTATCTATCTATCTATCTATCTACCTTTATCTATCTACCTCTACCTATCTATCTATCTATCTATCTATCTATCTATCTATCTATCTATCTATCTATCTATCTATCTATCTATCTATCTATCTATCTATCTATCTATCTATCTATCTACCTTTATCTATCTACCTCTACCTATCTATCTATCTATCTATCTATCTGTCTGTCTGTCTGTCTGTCTGTCTCTATCTATCTATCTATCTATCTATCTATCTATCTATCTATCTATCTATCTATCTATCTATCTATCTATCTATCTATCTATCTACCTCTATCTATCTATCTATCTATCTATCTATCTATCTATCTATCTATCTATCTATCTATCTATCTATCTATCTATCTATCTATCTATCCATCATGCTAACAACATGCTAATTCATGCTAGAATCATGCTAGTCACATGCTAATTCATGCTAGAATCATGCTAACAACATGCTAATTCATGCTAGAATCATGCTAGTCACATGCTAATTCATGCTAGAATCATGCTAGTCACATGCTAATTCATGCTAGAATCATGCTAACAACATGCTAATTCATGCTAGAATCATGCTAATTTATGCTAAAATCATGCTAGTAACATGCTAATCCATGCTAGAATCATGCTAACAACATGCTAATTCATGCTAGATTCATGCTAGTAACATGCTAATTCATGCTAGAATCATGCTAGTATCATGCTAATTCATGCTAGCATCGTGCTAACAACATGCTAATTCATGCTAGAATCATGCTAGTAACATGCTAATTCATGCTAGAATCATGCTAACAACATGCTAATTCATGCTACAATCATGCTAGTAACATGCTAATTCATGCTAGAATCATGCTAACAACATGCTAATTCATGCTAGAATCATGCTAGTAACATGCTAATTCATGCTAGAATCATGCTAACAACATGCTAATTCATGCTAGAATCATGCTAACAACATGCTAATTCATGCTAGAATCATGCTAACAACATGCTAATTCATGCTAGAATCATGCTAGTGAAATGCTAATTCATGCTAGAATCATGCTAACAACATGCTAATTCATGCTAGAATCATGCTAGTAACATGCTAATTCATGTTAGAATCATGCTAACAACATGCTAATTCATGCTAGAATCATGCTAGTAACGTGCTAATTCATGCTAGAATCATGCTAGTAACATGCTAATTCATGTTAGAATCATGCTAACAACATGTTAATTCATGCTAGAATCATGCTAGTAACATGCTAATTCATGCTAGAAGCATGCTAACAACATGCTAATTTATGCTAGAATCATGCTAGTAGCATGCTAATTCATGCTAGAATCTTGCTAGTAACATGCTAAATCATGCTAGAATCATGCTAACAACATCCTAATTCATGCTAGAATTGTGCTAATTCATGCTAAAATCATGCTAGTAACATGCTAATTCATGCTAGAATCGTGCTAACAACATGCTAATTCATGTTAAAATCATGCTAACAACATGCTAATTAATGCTAAAATCATGCTAGTAACATGCTAATTCATGCTAAAATCATGCTAACAACATGCTAATTCATGCTAAAATCATGCTAGTAACATGCTAATTCATGCTAGAATCATGCTAACAACATGCTATTTCACGTTAAAATCATGGTAATAACATGCTAATCTATCTATCTATCTATCTATCTATCTATCTATCTATCTATCTATCTATCTATCTATCTATCTATCTATCTATCTATCTTTTCATACTTTTTAAAACTGTTTAAACTAAATAAACTATTACCGTCAGGCTTTCACAAGCCAGCCTCAAAGTTTGTTCTCAAACTTTAAGAATCTAGTTAGGCTGGCTTGTGTAGCAAGCCAGACTACTGTTATCCTATTAAACTTATTATTATTTTTCTATATTATTCTTCTTCTGAGACTAAAAATTAAACTCTATCTCCTCCTAGGCCATTCAAGCTATGACCATCAAACTTGGGTCAGACCTCCGAACTATTCTGACTCGAGTTGCTATATCCTTTCCGACTGATCCGACTTTCGGTTTCCCGAAAAACGTCCCGGGACCGTCGGAAAAATCCCATAGACGTAACATTGGATCAATCTTTGTGACCTCATAACTCCGCATCAGAATGTCACACAGACTTCTAACTGGGCTCATTTAACTCAGACTATCAAACTGCCAATGACTGATCACCTTTAAACTTTCTGGCCACGCCCTAGCAACCACTTTTGGACCCTAGAAACCGTCCCATAGACTTCCATTGCAAAAGACTCTCATTGACTTTACATGGGATCAAACTTTGTGAGCTCATAACTCTGCATCAGACTGTCCTACAGACTAATGGCTAGGCTCATTTAACTCAGTCTAGCCAGCAGCCAATCACCGATGGCCTTTTAACTTTCTAGCCACACCCTAACAACCAGATACTGCACCCTAGCAACTGTCCCATAGACTGCAATTAAAGAGGTTCAGACTGATATTGTCATGCTGCAGTGTGATAGAGACATGGGGGTTGTGTTTAACTGTTCATACTGGCAAGAAGCTTTGATACATCATCAGTCTAAGCTGTCAATCAACTCCATAGCAACAAAACAGACTAACCTAGCAACGATATGGCACCAGCTATATCTTAGCATCAGAACATCGTAGAGAGGCGGGGGTTGGCTTGTTTGACTCATGCTCTTACACCATCTATCTATCTATCTATCTATCTATCTATCTATCTATCTATCTATCTATCTATCTATCTTTCTATCTATCTATCTATCTATCTATCTATCTATCTATCTATCTATCTATCTATCTTTATCTACCTCTACCTATCTATCTATCTATCTATCTATCTATCTATCTATCTATCTATCTATCTATCTATCTATCTATCTATCTATCTGTCTGTCTGTCTGTCTGTCTGTCTGTCTGTCTCTATCTATCTATCTATCTATCTATCTATCTATCTATCTATCTATCTATCTATCTATCTATCTATCTATCTATCTATCTATCTATCTATCTATCTACCTCTATCTATCTATATATCTATCTATCTATCTACCTCTACCTATCTATCTATCTATCTATCTATCTATCTATCTATCTATCTATCTATCTATCTATCTATCTATCTATCTATCTATCTATCTATCTATCTATCCATCATGCTAACAACATGCTAATTCATGCTAGAATCATGCTAGTTACATGCTAATTCATGCTAGAATCATGCTAGTCACATGCTAATTCATGCTAGAATCATGCTAGTCACATGCTAAATTATGCTAGAATCATGCTAACAACATGCTAATTCATGCTAGAATCATGCTAATTTATGCTAAAATCATGCTAGTAACATGCTAATCCATGCTAGAATCATGCTAACAACATGCTAATTCATGCTAGATTCATGCTAGTAACATGCTAATTCATGCTAGAATCATGCTAACAACATGCTAATTCATGCTAGAATCATGCTAGTCACATGCTAATTCATGCTAGAATCATGCTAACAACATGCTAATTCATGCTAGAATCATGCTAATTTATGCTAAAATCATGCTAGTAACATGCTAATCCATGCTAGAATAATGCTAACAACATGCTAATTCATGCTAGAATCATGCTAGTAACATGCTAATTCATGCTATAATCATGCTAACAACATGCTAATTCATGCTAGAATCATGCTAGTAACATGCTAATTCATGCTAGAATCATGCTAACAACATGCTAATTCATGCTAGAATCATGCTATCAACATGCTAATTCATGCTAGAATCATGCTAGTGAAATGCTAATTCATGCTAGAATCATGCTAACAACATGCTAATTCATGCTAGAATCTTGCTAGTAACATGCTAATTCATGCTAGAATCATGCTAACAACATGTTAATTCATGCTAGAATCATGCTAGTGAAATGCTAATTCATGCTAGAATCATGCTAACAACATGCTAATTCATGCTAGAATCAAGCTAGTAACAAGCTAATTCATGTTAGAGTCATGCTAACAACATGCTAATTCTTGCTAGAATCATGCTAGTAACATGCTAATTCATGCTAGAATCTTGCTAGTAACATGCTAAATCATGCTAGAATCATGCTAACAACATGCTAATTCATGCTAGAATCATGCTAACAACATGCTAATTATTGCTAAAATCATGCTAGTAACATGCTAATTCATGCTAAAATCATGCTAACAACATGCTAATTCATGCTAGAATCATGCTAGTAACATGCTAATTCATGCTAGAATAATGCTAACAACATGCTAATTCATGCTAGAATCATGCTAGTAACATGCTAATTCATGCTAGAATCATGCTAACAACATGCTAATTCATGCTAGAATCATGCTATCAACATGCTAATTCATGCTAGAATCATGCTAACAACATGCTAGAATCATGCTAGTGAAATGCTAATTCATGCTAGAATCATGCTAACAACATGCTAATTCATGCTAGAATCTTGCTAGTAACATGCTAATTCATGCTAGAATCATGCTAACAACATGCTAATTCATGCTAGAATCATGCTAGTGAAATGCTAATTCATGCTAGAATCATGCTAACAACATGCTAATTCATGCTAGAATCAAGCTAGTAACAAGCTAATTCATGTTAGAATCATGCTAACAACATGCTAATTCATGCTAGAATCATGCTAGTAACATGCTAAATCATGCTAGAATCATGCTAACAACATGCTAATTCATGCTAGAATCATGCTAACAACATGCTAATTATTGCTAAAATCATGCTAGTAACATGCTAATTCATGCTAAAATCATGCTAACAACATGCTAATTCATGCTAGAATCATGCTAGTAACATGCTAATTCATGCTATAATCATGCTAACAACATGCTAATTCATGCTAGAATCATGCTAACAACATGCTAATTCATGCTAGAATCATGCTATCAACATGCTAATTCATGCTAGAATCATGCTAACAACATGCTAATTCATGCTAGAATCATGCTATCAACATGCTAATTCATGCTAGAATCATGCTAACAACATGCTAATTCATGCTAGAATCATGCTAGTGAAATGCTAATTCATGCTAGAATCATGCTAACAACATGCTAATTCATGCTAGAATCTTGCTAGTAACATGCTAATTCATGCTAGAATCATGCTAACAACATGCTAATTCATGCTAGAATCATGCTAGTGAAATGTTAATTCATGCTAGAATCATGCTAACAACATGCTAATTCATGCTAGAATCAAGCTAGTAACAAGCTAATTCATGTTAGAATCATGCTAACAACATGCTAATTCATGCTAGAATCATGCTAGTAACATGCTAATTCATGCTAGAAGCATGCTAACAACATGCTAATTTATGCTAGAATCATGCAAGTAGCATGCTAATTCATGCTAGAATCTTGCTAGTAACATGCTAAATCATGCTAGAATCATGCTAACAACATGCTAATTCATGCTAGAATCATGCTAACAACATGCTAATTATTGCTAAAATCATGCTAGTAACATGCTAATTCATGCTAAAATCATGCTAACAACATGCTAATTCATGCTAAAATCATGCTAGTAACATGCTAATTCATGCTAGAATCATGCTAACAACATGCTATTTCACGTTAAAATCATGGTAATAACATGCTAATCTATCTATCTATCTTTTCATACTTTTTAAAACTGTTTAAACTAAATAAACTATTACCGTCAGGCTTTCACAAGCCAGCCTCAAAGTTTGTTCTCAAACTTTAAGAATCTAGTTATATTTTCTTCTTCTGAGACTAAAAATTAAACTCTATCTCGTCCTAGGCCTTTGAAGCTATGACCATCAAACTCGGGTCAGACCTCCGAACTATTCTGACTCGAGTTGCTATATCCTTTCCAACTGATCCGACTTTCGGTTTTCCGAAAAACGTCCCGGGACCGTCGGAAAAATCCCATAGACGTAACATTGGATCAAACTTTGTGACCTCATAACTCCGCATCAGAATGTCACACAGACTTCTAACTGGGCTCATTTAACTCAGACTATCAAACTGCCAATGACTGATCACCTTTAAACTTTCTGGCCACGCCCTAGCAACCACTTTTGGACCCTAGAAACCGTCCCATAGACTTCCATTGCAAAAGACTCTCATTGACTTTACATGGGATCAAACTTTGTGAGCTCATAACTCTGCATCAGACTGTCCTACAGACTACTGGCTAGGCTCATTTAACTCAGTCTAGCCAGCAGCCAATCACCGATGGCCTTTTAACTTTCTAGCCACACCCTAACAACCAGACACTGCACCCTAGCAACTGTCCAATAGACTGCAATTAAAGAGGTTCAGATTGATATCGTCATGCTGCAGTGTGATAGAGACATGGGGGTTGTTTTTAACTGTTCATACTTGGAAGAAGCTTTGATACATCATTAGTCTAAGCTGTCAATCAACTCCATAGCAACAAAACAGACTAACCTAGCAACGATATAACACCAGCTATATCTCAGCATCAGAACATCGTAGAGAGGCGGGGGTTGGCTTGTTTGACTCATGCTCTTACACCATCTATCTATCTATCTATCTATCTATCTATCTATCTATCTATCTATCTATCTATCTATCTATCTATCTATCTATCTATCTATCTACCTCTACCTATCTATCTATCTATCTATCTATCTATCTACCTCTACCTATCTATCTATCTATCTATCTATCTATCTATCTATCTATCTATCTATCTATCTGTCTGTCTGTCTGTCTGTCTGTCTGTCTGTCTCTATCTATCTATCTATCTATCTATCTATCTATCTATCTATCTATCTATCTATCTATCTATCTATCTATCTATATCTACCTATCTATCTATCTATCTATCTATCTACCTCTACCTCTACCTATCTATCTATCTATCTATCTATCTATCTATCTATCTATCTATCTATCTATCTATCTATCTATCTATCTACCTCTACCTATCTATCTATCTATCTATCTATCTATCTATCTATCTATCTATCTATCTATCTATCTATCTATCTACCTCTACCTATCTATCTATCTATCTATCTATCTATCTATCTATCTATCCATCATGCTAACAACATGCTAATTCATGCTAGAATCATGCTAGTTACATGCTAATTCATGCTAGAATCATGCTGGTCACATGCTAATTCATGCTAGAATCATGCTAACAACATGCTAAGTCATGCTAGAATCATGCTAATTTATGCTAAAATCATGCTAGTAACATGCTAATCCATGCTAGAATCATGCTAACAACATGCTAATTCATGCTAGATTCATGCTAGTAACATGCTAGAATCATGCTAATTCATGCTAGCATCGTGCTAACAACATGCTAATTCATGCTAGAATCATGCTAGTAACATGCTAATTCAGGCTAGCATCGTGCTAACAACATGCTAATTCATGCTAGAATCATGCTAGTAACATGCTAATTCATGCTAGAATCATGCTAACAACATGCTAATTCATGCTAGAATCATGCTAGTAACATGCTAATTCATGCTATAATCATGCTAACAACATGCTAATTCATGCTAGAATCATGCTAGTAACATGCTATTTCATGCTAGAATCATGCTAACAACATGCTAATTCATGCTAGAATCATGCTAGTAACATGCTAATTCATGCTAGAATCATGCTAACAACATGCTAATTCATGCTAGAATCATGCTAGTAACATGCTAATTCATGCTATAATCATGCTAACAACATGCTAATTCATGCTAGAATCATGCTAGTAACATGCTATTTCATGCTAGAATCATGCTAACAACATGCTAATTCATGCTAGAATCATGCTAACAACATGCTAATTCATGCTAGAATCATGCTAACAACATGCTAATTCATGCTAGAATCATGCTAGTGAAATGCTAATTCATGCTAGAATCATGCTAACAACATGCTAATTCATGCTAGAATCATGCTAGTAACATGCTAATTCATGTTAGAATCATGCTAACAACATGCTAATTCATGCTAGAATCATGCTAGTAGCATGCTAATTCATGCTAGAATCTTGCTAGTAACATGCTAAATCATGCTAGAATCATGCTAACAACATGCTAATTCATGCTTGAATCATGCTAACAACATGTTAATTCATGCTAGAATTGTGCTAATTCATGCTAAAATCATGCTAGTAACATGCTAATTCATGCTAGAATCATGCTAGTAACATGCTAATTCATGCTAGAATCGTGCTAACAACATGCTAATTCATTTTAAAATCATGCTAGTAACATGCTAATTCAGGCTAATTCATGCTAGAATCATGCTAACAACATGCTAATTCATGCTAGAATCATGCTAGTATCATGCTAATTCATGCTAGAATCATGCTAACAACATGCTAATTTATGCTAGAATCATGCTAGAATCATGCTAGTAACATGCTAGAATCGTGCTAACAACATGCTAATTCATGCTAGAATCGTGCTAACAACATGCTAATTCATGCTAGAATATTGCTAGTAACATGCTAATTCATGCTAGAATCATGCTAGTAACATGGTAATTCATGCTAGAATTGTGCTATTAACATGCTAATTCATGTTAAAATCATGCTAGTTACATGCTAATTCATGCTAGAATCATGCTAGTACCATGCTAATTCATGTTAGAATCGTGCTAACAACATGCTTATTTATGCTAGAATCATGCTAACAACATGCTAATTCATGCTAGAATCATGCTAACAACATGCTAATTTATGCTAGAATCATGCTAGTAACATGCTAATACATGCTAGAATCGTGCTAACAACATGCTAATTCATGCTAGAATCGTGCTAACAACATGCTAATTCATGCTAGAATATTGCTAGTAACATGCTAATTCATGCTAGAATCATGCTAGTAACATGGTAATTCATGCTAGATTTGTGCTAGTAACATACTAATTCATGTTACAATCATGCTAGTTACATGCTAATTCATGCTAGAATCATGCTAGTAACATGCTAATTCATGCTAGAATCGTGCTAACAACATGCTTATTCATGCTAGAATCGTGCTAACAACATGCTTATTCATGCTAGAATCATGCTAACAACATGCTAATTCATGCTAGAATCATGCTAGTAACATGCTAATTCATGCTAAAATCATGCTAACAACATGCTAATTCATGCTAAAATCATGCTAGTAACATGCTAAGTCATGCTAGAATCATGCTAACAACATGCTATTTCACGCTAGAATCATGCTAATAACATGCTAATCTATCTATCTATCTATCTATCTATCTATCTATCTATCTATCTATCTATCTATCTATCTATCTATCTATCTATCTATCTTTTCATACTTTTTAAAACTGTTTAAACTAAATAAACTATTACCGTCAGGCTTTCACAAGCCAGCCTCAAAGTTTGTTCTCAAACTTTAAGAATCTAGTTAGGCTGGCTTGTGTAGCAAGCCAGACTACTGTTATCCTATTAAACTTATTAGGCTGGCTTGTGTAGCAAGCCAGACTACTGTTATCCTATTAAACTTATTATTATTTTTCTATATTATTCTTCTTCTGAGACTAAAAATTAAACTCTATCTCCTCCTAGGCCATTCAAGCTATGACCATCAAACTTGGGTCAGACCTCCGAACTATTCTGACTCGAGTTGCTATATCCTTTCCGACTGATCCGACTTTCGGTTTCCCGAAAAACGTCCCGGGACCGTCGGAAAAATCCCATAGACGTAACATTGGATCAAACTTTGTGACCTCATAACTCCGCATCAGAATGTCACACAGACTTCTAACTGGGCTCATTTAACTCAGACTATCAAACTGCCAATGACCGATCACCTTTAAACTTTCTGGCCACGCCCTAGCAACCACTTTTGGACCCTAGAAACCGTCCCATAGACTTCCATTGCAAAAGACTCTCATTGACTTTACATGGGATCAAACTTTGTGAGCTCATAACTCTGCATCAGACTGTCCTACAGACTAATGGCTAGGCTCATTTAACTCAGTCTAGCCAGCAGCCAATCACCGATGGCCTTTTAACTTTCTAGCCACACCCCTAACTACCAGATACTGCACCCTAGCAACTGTCCCATAGACTGCCATTAAAGAGGTTCAGACTGATATTGTCATGCTGCAGTGTGATAGAGACATGGGGGTTGTGTTTAACTGTTCATACTGGCAATAAGCTTTGATACATCATCAGTCTAAGCTGTCAATCAACTCCATAGCAACAAAACAGACTAACCTAGCAACGATATGGCACCAGCTATATCTCAGCATCAGAACATCGTAGAGAGGCGGGGGTTGGCTTGTTTGACTCATGCTCTTACACTATCTATCTATCTATCTATCTATCTATCTATCTATCTATCTATCTATCTATCTATCTATCTATCTATCTATCTATCTATCTATCTATCTATCTATCTATCTATCTATCTATCTATCTATCTATCTTTATCTATCTACCTCTACCTATCTATCTATCTATCTATCTATCGATCTATCTATCTGTCTGTCTGTCTGTCTGTCTGTCTCTATCTATCTATCTTTCTATCTATCTATCTATCTATCTATCTATCTATCTATCTATCTATCTATCTATCTATCTATCATCTATCTATCATCTATCTATCTATCTATCTATCTATCTATCTATCTATCTATCTATCTATCTATCTATCTATATCTATCTATCTATCTATCTATCTATCTATCTATCTATCTATCTATCTATCTATCTATCTATCTATCTACCTTTATCTATCTACCTCTACCTATCTATCTATCTGTCTGTCTGTCTGTCTGTCTGTCTGTCTGTCTGTCTCTATCTATCTATCTATCTATCTATCTATCTATCTATCTATCTATCTATCTATCTATCTATCTATCTATCTATCTATCTATCTATCTATCTATCTATCCATCATGCTAACAACATGCTAATTCATGCTAGAATCATGCTAGTCACATGCTAATTCATGCTAGAATCATCCTAACAACATGCTAATTCATGCTAGAATCATGCAAATTTATGCTAAAATCATGCTAGTAACATGCTAATCCATGCTAGAATCATGCTAACAACATGCTAATTCATGCTTGAAACATGCTAGTAACATGCTAATTCATGCTAGAATCATGCTAACAACATGCTAATTCATGCTAGAATCATGCTAGTAACATGCTAATTCATGCTATAATCATGCTAACAACATGCTAATTCATGCTAGAATCATGCTAGTAACATGCTAATTCATGCTAGAATCATGCTAACAACATGCTAATTCATGCTAGAATCATGCTAACAACATGCTAATTCATGCTAGAATCATGCTAACAACATGCTAATTCATGCTAGAATCATGCTAGTGAAATGCTAAATCATGCTAGAATCATGCTAACAACATGCTAATTCATGCTAGAATCATGCTAGTAACATGCTAATTCATGTTAGAATCATGCTAACAACATGCTAATTCATGCTAGAATCATGCTAGTAACATGCTGATTCTTGCTAGAAGCATGCTAACAACATGCTAATTTATGCTAGAATCATGCTAGTAGCATGCTAATTCATGCTAGAATCTTGCTAGTAACATGCTAAATCATGCTAGAATCATGCTAACAACATGCTAATTCATGCTAGAATCATGCTAACAACATGCTAATTCATGCTAGAATTGTGCTAATTCATGCTAAAATCATGCTAGTAACATGCTAATTCAAGCTAGAATCATGCTAGTAACATGCTAATTCATGCTAGAATCGTGCTAACAACATGCTAAATCATGCTAACAACATGCTAATTATTGCTAAAATCATGCTAGTAACATGCTAATTCATGCTAAAATCATGCTAACAACATGCTAATTCATGGTAAAATCATGCTAGTAACATGCTAATTCATGCTAGAATCATGCTAACAACATGCTATTTCACGTTAAAATCATGGTAATAACATGCTAATCTATCTATCTATCTATCTTTTCATACTTTGTAAAACTGTTTAAACTAAATAAACTATTACCGTCAGGCTTTCACAAGCCAGCCTCAAAGTTTGTTCTCAAACTTTAAGAATCTAGTTATTATTCTTCTTCTGAGACTAAAAATTAAACTCTATCTCGTCCTAGGCCTTTCAAGCTATGACCATCAAACTCGGGTCA
>NC_141034.1:21167500-21195000 GCF_052040795.2 Danio rerio | reverse complement strand
AGACTAAAAATTAAACTCTATCTCCACCTAGACCTTTCAAGCTATGACCATCAAACTCGGGTCAGACCTCCGAACTATTCTGACTCGAGTTGCTATATCCTTTCCGACTGATCCGACTTTCGGTTTCCCGAAAAACGTCCCGGGACCGTCGGAAAAATCCCATAGACGTAACATTGGATCAAACTTTGTGACCTCATAACTCCGCATCAGAATGTCACACAGACTTCTAACTGGGCTCATTTAACTCAGACTTTCAAACTGCCAATGACTGATCACCTTTAAACTTTCTGGCCACGCCCTAGCAACCACTTTTGGACCCTAGAAACCATCCCATAGACTTCCATTGCAAAAGACTCTCATTGACTTTACATGGGATCAAACTTTGTCAGCTCATTACTCTGCATCAGACTGTCCTACAGACTAATGATTGAGCTCATTTAACTCAGTCTAGCCAGCAGCCAATCACTGATGGCCTTTTAACTTTCTAGCCACACCCTAACAACCAGATACTGCACCCTAGCAACTGTCCCATAGACTGCCATTAAAGAGGTTCAGACTGATATTGTCATGCTGCAGTGTGATAGAGACATGGGGGTTGTTTTTAACTGTTCATACTGGCAAGAAGCTTTGATACATCATCAGTCTAAGCTGTCAATCAACTCCATAGCAACAAAACAGACTAACCTAGCAACGATATAACAGCAGCTATATCTCAGCATCAGAACATCGTAGAGAGGCGGGGGTTGGCTTGTTTGAATCAGGCTCACACACCATCTATCTATCTATCTATCTATCTATCTATCTATCTATCTATCTATCTATCTATCTATCTATAACTATTTATCTATCTATCTATCTATCTATCTATCTATCTATCTATCTATCTATCTATCTATCTATCTATCTATCTATCTATCTATTTATCTATCTCTATCTATCTATCTATCTATCTATCTATCTATCTATCTATCTATCTATCTACCTCTATCTATCCATCATGCTAACAACATGCTAATTCATGCTAGAATCATGCTAGTTACATGCTAATTCATGCTAGAATCATGCTAGTCACATGCTAATTCATGCTAGAATCATGCTAGTTACATGCTAATTCATGCTAGAATCATGCTAGTCACATGCTAATTTATGCTAGAATCATGCCAGTCACATGCTAATTCATACTAGAATCATGCTAACAACATGCTAATTCATGCTAGAATCATGCTAGTCACATGCTAATTCATGCTAGAATCATGCTAACAACATGCTAATTCATGCTAGAATCATGCTAGCAACATGCTAATTCATGTTAGAATCATGCTAACAACATGCTAATTCGTGCTAGAATCATGCTAGTAGCATGCTAATTCATGTTAGAATCATGCTAACAACATGCTAATTCATGCTAGAATCATGCTAGTAACATGCTAATTCATGCTAGAATCATGCTAACAACATGCTAATTCATGCTAGAATCATGCTAGTCAAATGCTAATTCATGCTAGAATCGTGCTAACAACATGCTAATTTATGCTAGAATCATGCTAGTAACATGCTAGATCATGCTAGATTCATGCTAGTAACATACTAATTCATGCTAGAATCATGCTAACAACATGATAATTCATGCTAGAATCATGCTAGTAACATGCTAATTCATGCTAGAATCATGCTAACAACATGCTAATTCATGCTAGAATCGTGTTAATTCATGCTAAAATCATGCTAGTAACATGCTAATTCATGTTAAAATCATGCTAGGTACATGCTAATTCATGCTAGAATCGTGCTAGTAACATGCTAATTCATGCTAGAATCGTGCTAGTAACATGCTAATTCATACTAGAATCATGCTAGTAACATGCTAATTCATGCTAGAATTATGCTAACAACATGCTAATTCATGCTAGAATCATGCTAGTCACATGCTAATTCATGCTAGAATCATGCTAGTCACATGCTAATTCATGCTAGAATCATGCTAACAACATGCTAATTCATGCTAGAATCATGCTAAATTATGCTAAAATCATGCTAGTAACATGCTAATCAATGCTAGAATCATGCTAACAACATGCTAATTCATGCTAGATTCATGCTAGTAACATGCTAATTCATGCTAGAATCATGCTAGTATCATGCTAATTCATGCTAGCATCGTGCTAACAACATGCTAATTCATGCTAGAATCATGCTAGTAACATGCTAATTCATGCTAGAATCATGCTAACAACATGCTAATTCATGCTACAATCATGCTAGTAACATGCTAATTCATGCTAGAATCATGCTAACAACATGCTAATTCATGCTAGAATCATGCTAGTAACATGCTAATTCATGCTAGAATCATGCTAACAACATGCTAATTCATGCTAGAATCATGCTAACAACATGCTAATTCATGCTAGAATCATGCTAACAACATGCTAATTCATGCTAGAATCATGCTAGTGAAATGCTAATTCATGCTAGACACATGCTAACAACATGCTAATTCATGCTAGAATCATGCTAGTAACATGCTAATTCATGTTAGAATCATGCTAACAACATGCTAATTCATGCTAGAATCATGCTAGTAACGTGCTAATTCATGCTAGAATCATGCTAGTAACATGCTAATTCATGTTAGAATCATGCTAACAACATGCTAATTCATGCTAGAATCATGCTAGTAACATGCTAATTCATGCTAGAAGCATACTAACAACATGCTAATTTATGCTAGAATCATGCTAGTAGCATGCTAATTCATGCTAGAATCTTGCTAGTAACATGCTAAATCATGCTAGAATCATGCTAACAACATGCTAATTCATGCTAGAATTGTGCTAATTCATGCTAAAATCATGCTAGTAACATGCTAATTCATGCTAGAATCGTGCTAACAACATGCTAATTCATGTTAAAATCATGCTAACAACATGCTAATTCATGCTAAAATCATGCTAGTAACATGCTAATTCATGCTAAAATCATGCTAACAACATGCTAATTCATGCTAAAATCATGCTAGTGACATGCTAATTCATGCTAGAATCATGCTAACAACATGCTATTTCACGTTAAAATCATGGTAATAACATGCTAATCTATCTATCTATCTATCTATCTATCTATCTATCTTTTCATACTTTTTAAAACTGTTTAAACTAAATAAACTATTCCCGTCAGGCTTTCACAAGCCAGCCTCAAAGTTTGTTCTCAAACTTTAAGAATCTAGTTATTTTTATTTTTCTATATTATTCTTCTTCTGAGACTAAAAATTAAACTCTATCTCCTCCTAGGCCATTCAAGCTATGACCATCAAACTCGGGTCAGACCTCCGAACTATTCTGACTCGAGTTGCTATATCCTTTCCGACTGATCCGACTTTCGGTTTCCCGAAAAACGTCCCGGGACCGTCGGAAAAATCCTATAGACGTAACATTGGATCAAACTTTGTGACCTCATAACTCCGCATCAGAATGTCACACAGACTTCTAACTGGGCTCATTTAACTCAGACTATCAAACTGCCAATGACTGATCACCTTTAAACTTTCTGGCCACGCCCTAGCAACCACTTTTGGACCCTAGAAACCGTCCCATAGACTTCCATTGCAAAAGACTCTCATTGACTTTACATGGGATCAAACTTTGTGAGCTCATAACTCTGCATCAGACTGTCCTACAGACTAATGGCTGAGCTCATTTAACTCAGTCTAGCCAGCAGCCAATCACTGATGGCCTTTTAACTTTCTAGCCACACCCTAACAACCAGATACTGCACCCTAGCAACTGTCCCATAGACTGCAATTAAAGAGGTTCAGACTGATATTGTCATGCTGCAGTGTGATAGAGACATGGGGGTTGTTTTTAACTGTTCATACTGTCAAGAAGCTTTGATACATCATCAGTCTAAGCTGTCAATCAACTCCATAGCAACAAAACAGACTAACCTAGCAACGATATGGCACCAGCTATATCTCAGCATCAGAACATCGTAGAGAGGCGGGGGTTGGCTTGTTTGACTCATGCTCGCACTCTATCTATCTATCTATCTATCTATCTATCTATCTATCTATCTATCTATCTATCTATCTATCTATCTATCTATCTATCTATTCATCTATCTATCTCTAACTATCTATCTATCTATCTATTCATCTATCTATCTATCTATCTATCTATCTATCTATCTATCTATCTATCTATCTATCTATCTATCTATCTATCTATCTATTCATCTATCTATCTCTAACTATCTATCTATCTATCTATTCATCTATCTATCTATCTATCTATCTATCTATCTATCTATCTATCTATCTATCATGCTAACAACATGCTAATTCATGCTAGAATCATGCTAGTCACATGCTAATTCATGCTAGAATCATGCTAACAACATGCTAATTCATGCTAGAATCATGCTAGTAACATGCTAATTCATGTTAGAATCATGCTAACAACATGCTAATTCATGCTAGAATCATGCTAGTAACGTGCTAATTCATGCTAGAATCATGCTAGTAACATGCTAATTCATGCTAGAATCATGCTAGTAACATGCTAATTCATTCTAGAATCATGCTAGTAACATGCTAATTCATGCTAGAATCATGCTAACAACATGCTAATTCATGCTAGAATCATGCTAGTAACATGCTAATTCATGCTAGTAACATGCTAATTCATGTTAGAATCATGCTAACAACATGCTAATTCATGCTAGAATCATGCTAGTAACGTGCTAATTCATGCTAGAATCATGCCAACAACATGCTAATTCATGCTAGAATCATGCTAGTAACATGCTAATTCATTCTAGAATCATGCTAGTAACATGCTAATTCATGCTAGAATCATGCTAACAACATGCTAATTCATGCTAGAATCATGCTAGTAACATGCTAATTCATGCTAGAATCATGCTAATTCATGCTAGAATCATGCTAACAACATGCTAATTCATGCTAGAATCATGCTAGTAACATGCTAATTCATGTTAGAATCATGCTAACAACATGCTAATTCATGCTAGAATCATGCTAGTAACGTGCTAATTCATGCTAGAATCATGCTAACAACATGCTAATTCATGCTAGAATCATGCTAGTAACATGCTAATTCATTCTAGAATAATGCTAGTAACATGCTAATTCATGCTAGAATCATGCTAACAACATGCTAATTCATGCTAGAATTATGCTAGTATCATGCTAATTCATGCTAGAATCATGCTAGTTCATGCTAGAATCATGCTAACAACATGCTAATTCATGCTAGATTATTGCTAGTAACATGCTAATTCATGCTAGAATCATGTTAGTAACATGCTAATTCATGTTAGAATCATGCTAACAACATGCTAATCAATGCTAGAATATTGCTAGCAACATGCTAATTCATGCTAGGATCATGCTAGTAACATGCTAATTCATGCTAGAATTGTGCTAACAACATGCTTATTCATGCTAGAATCATGCTAACAACATGCTAATTCATGCTAGAATTATGCTAGTAACATGCTAATTCATGCTAGAATCATGCTAACAACATGCTAATTCATGCTAGAATCATGCTAGTATCATGCTAATTCATGCTAGAATCATGCTAACAACATGCTTATTTATGCTAGAATCATGCTAGTAACATGCTAATACATGCTAGAATCATGCTAACAACATGCTTATTTATGCTAGAATCATGCTAGTAACATGCTAATACATGCTAGAATCGTGCTAACAACATGCTAATTCATGCTAGAATCGTGCTAACAACATGCTAATTTATGCTAGAATATTGCTAGTAACATGCTAATTCATGCTAGAATCATGCTAGTAACATGGTAATTCATGCTAGAATTATGCTAGTAACATGCTAATTCATGTTAAAATCATGCTAGTTACATGCTAATTCATGCTAGAATCATGCTAGTAACATGCTAATTCATGCTAGAATCGTGCTAACAACATGCTTATTCATGCTAGAATCATGCTAACAACATGCTAATTCATGCTAGAATCATGCTAGTAACATGCTAATTCATGCTAAAATCATGCTAACAACATGCTAATTCATGCTAAAATCATGCTAGTAACATGCTAATTCATGCTAGAATCATGCTAACAACATGCTATTTCACGCTAGAATCACGCTAATAACATGCTAATCTATCTATCTATCTATCTATCTATCTATCTATCTATCTATCTATCTATCTATCTATCTATCTATCTATCTATCTATCTATCTTTTCATACTTTTTAAAACTGTTTAAACTAAATAAACTATTACCGTCAGGCTTTCACAAGCCAGCCTCAAAGTTTGTTCTCAAACTTTAAGAATCTAGTTATTATTCTGCTTCTTTCTTCTGAGACTAATTTTAAAGTCTATCTCCTCCTAACCCTTTCAAGCTTCATACCTCAAACTTTCGTCAAACCTTCAAACTGGTCTGACTCGGGTTGCTATATCTTTTCCGACTGATCCGACTTTCGGTTTTCCGAAAAACGACCCGGAAAATTCCCAAAATTCCCATTGACTTAACATTGGGTCAAACTTTGTGACCTCATAACTCTGCATTAGACTGTCCTACAGACTTCTAACTGGGCTCATTTAACTCAGTCTAGCCAGCAGCCAATAACTGATGACCTTTAAACTTACTAGCCACTCCCTAGCAACCACTTTTGGCACCCTAGCAACTGTCCCATAGACTTCCATTGTAAAAGACTGCCATTGACTTAACATTGAGTCAACCTTTGTGAGCTCATAACTCTGCATCAGACTGTCCTACAGACTAGAGTCAGGCCCCATTCAACTCAGTCTAGTCAGCAGCCAATCACTGATGACCTTTAGACTTACTAGCCACTCCCTAGCAACCACTTATGGCACCCTAGCAACTGTCCCGTAGACTTCCATTCAAAAGACTCTCATTGACTTAACATGGGATCAAACTTTGTGAGCTCATAACTCTGCATCAGACTGTCATACAGACTAATGGCTGAGCTCATTTAACTCAGTCTACCAAACTGCCAATAACTGATGAGCTTTTAACTTTCTAGCCACACCCCTAACTACCACATACTGCACCCTAGCAACTGTCCCGTAGACTTCCATTACAAAAGACTCTCATTGACTTAACATGGGATCAAACTTTGTAAGCTCATAACTCTGCATCAGACTGTCATAGAGACTAATGGCTGAGCTCATTTAACTCAGTCTAGCCAGCAGCCAATCACTGATGGCCTTTTAACTTTCTAGCCACACCCCTAACTACCACATACTGCACCCTAGCAACTGTCCTATAGAATGTAATTAGCTGTGCTATCAAATGCTTATAATTCTAACATGCTAATGACATGCCAATCATGCTAGCAACATGCTACTCATATGCTAATCATGCTAATGACATGTTAACTCATACTGGAAACATGCTAATGACATGCTAATTTGTACTAGAATCATGCTAGTAACATGCTAATTCAAACTAGACTCATGTTAATAACTGGCCTACATGCATATCTTTGCATAGCAGTGTCCTATTGACTTGGGGGATGGCTCATCTGACTCAGACAACCAATGAGCATCTCAATATGATAATGAAGCTCACAAGCCACGCCCCCAAATTGATTCCATAGACTTCCATTAAAATAGGCCAAGATGCATATCTTTGCATAGCAGTGTCATAGAGACATGGGGGTTGGTTCATTCGACTAAGACAACCAACCACATTCAAGTTCACTCTGTAACCTCGCCCATAGCAACAAAACAGAGTACCCTAGCAACCATTCATCAACAGCTATATCTCAGCATCAGAACATCGTAGAGACTTGGAGATTGGCTCGTTTGACTCATGCTAGCAAACGGAACTTCCTATATGCTACACATGCTAGCAGTGACTAGCTACATGCTAATATTGACTAGCCCAGTACTGTAACTTGCTAGAAATGCTTACTAAGTATAAATGTTTTATCAATCATGTATGTGAGGCTTGCCTAGTAACCAACCAGGGTACCCTAGCAACTGCCTAGCAACCACCCAAATTACCCTAGCAACCGCCTAGCAACCACCTAGCAACGGCCTAGTAATGCCTTAGTAAGGGCCTAGCGACCACTCAGGACACCCTAGCAACCGCCTAGCAACGCCTTAGCAACCACTCAGAATACCTTAGCAACCACCTAGCAACACCTTAGCAACCACCTAGCAACCACTTGGGACACCTTAGCAACCGCCTAGCAACACCTTAGCAACCACCTAGCAACCACTCAGAACACCCTAGCAACTGCCTAGCAACGCCTTAGCAACCACCTAGCAACCACTCAGGACACCCTAGCAACCACCTAGCAACACCTTAGCAACCACCTAGCAACCACTCAAGACACCCTAGCAACCACCTAGCAACGCCTTAGTAACCACTCAGAACACCCTAGCAACCATCTAGCAACTACTTAGGACACCTTAGCAACCACCTAGCAACACCTTAGCAACCACCTAGCAACCACTCAGAACACCCTAGCAACCGCCTAGCAACACCTTAGCAACTACCTAGCAACCACTTAGGACACCCTAGCAACCCCCTAGCAACACCTTAGCAACCACCTAGCAACCACTTAGGACACCCTAGCAACCGCCTAGCAACACCTTAGCAACCACCTAGCAACACCTTAGCAACCACCTAGCAACCACTCAGGACACCTTAGCAGCCACCTAGCAACACCTTAGCAACCACCTAGCAACCACTCAGAACACCCTAGCAACCGCCTAGAAACACCTTAGCAACCACCTAGCAACCACTCAGGACACCCTAGCAACCACCTAGCAACACCTTAGCAACCACTCAGAATACCCTAGCAACCACCTAGCAACCACTTAGGACACCTTAGCAACCACCTAGCAACACCTTAGCAACCACTCAGAACACCCTAGCAACCGCCTAGCAACACCTTAGCAACCACCTAGCAACCACTCAGAATACCCTAGTGACCACCTTGCAACACCTTAGTAACCACTTAGCAACTAGTCAGAACACCTTAGCAACTGCCTAGCACCACCTTAGCAACCACCTAGCAACCACTCAAAACACCCTAGCAACCGTCTAGCAACACCCTAGCAACCACCTAGCAACTAGTCAGACCACCTTAGCAACTGCCTTGCACCACCTTAGCAACCACTTAGCAACCACTTAAAACACCCTAGCAACCGCCTAGTAAAATGCTAATTCATGCTAGAATCATGCTAACAACATGCTAATTCATGCTAGAATCATGCTAGTAACATGCTAATTTATGCTAGATTTATGCTAACAACATGCTAATTCATGCTAGAATCATGCTAGTAACATGCTAATTCATGCTAGAATCATGCTAACAACATGCTAATTCATGTAAGAATCATGCTACTAACATGCTAATTCATGCTAGAATTATCCTAGTAGCATGCTAATTCATGCTAGAATCATGCTAGTAACATGCTAATTCAACCACTTCAAACTTTCAGATTCGGCTTTTCAAGCCACCATAAAGTTTGTCCTCAAACTTTAATATCTAGTTAAAAATGTTCTTGCATTGTACATTGTTTACCTTTTATGTTAATTGTTTGTACTGCTTATTGTTTAATGTTCATTGTTTAACATAAAGCAATATACAATTTATGAAAACAATTGTTGAAACTTTGAAATTGAAGTATTACTAAACGTGTAATGATTAATATTAGAAACATATATAAATAAATCTGGGCACATCTGCAGTAGAAAAAAAGTTAAAAACGGTTTCCGTTAAGTGGTGCTTAATGTTTAATGCTGTATTGCTTTAGAAATTAGCATGCCAGAGGCACACTTTTTAATATAAACTTTCAGTTTCACTTTATTTTGATGGTTAGTTTATGGATTTTTTTTGTTGAATTTACGTTACATTGCATCTACATGCCAACTAATTCTTATTTGATTATAAGAAGACCTGTTAAATTGGGGTTAGGGTTGGTCTTCTTGATGTACAAAGTTCTTATAGTCAGTTAAATGTGTTGAAGGTGCTGTATCAGCAGATATTAAGTAGACAGTCGAATGATCAAATGAGAATTAATTGGCATGTAGTGGCAATGCAACAAAAGGTGCAATAGGGACCATGACAATAAAGTCTTGCCATTTAAAAAAATAAAATAAATAATAGCATTGCCAACTATTTGCTAGTGATGGCTGCTTTTGAAGCATTAATTAATCTTCAAAAGTTTAGGTTTGAATCAGAGAATTAGATTGTGTATTAAATTGGCATGGTCATGTGATTTCAGAAATTTGTTGCAGTTTAAGTAATTCAATGTTTCTCCACTGGGAGTCAACATGAATTATGTGGGTTTGCTATGATTGCAAGAAGATCACTGAACATGTTTGAGAGATTTTACCTGTATCTTGTATACATTTAATTGAGATATTTCATTCATTTATTTACCTTTGGCTTAGCCCCTTATTAACAATAACAATAACACAGTAACAATAAAGTATCAAGAGCAATGCTCGCACACAATAAGCAGCCAATTCAGTGGTTATGTAGCAACATAAAAAGGCATTGCTCTTCTGTTTTAATTAACATAAAATCAGTACAGTGTGCCTAACATTCTCAAAATGAAATAGCATGGTTGGTGTGTTCCTCTCCATTGAATCACTCAAGAAAAATCACTCACTACAGATAAAAAAAAAAAAAATATATATATATATATATATATATATATATATATATATATATATATATATATATATATATATATATATATATATATATATATATATATATATATATATATATATATATATATGTACCAGGTGAGCTACCAAGCAGGTTTACAGTGTCTGATTAGCTGTATTTAAAAAACAATAATCAAAATTGTATTTTTTATTTTATTATATATATATTTTTTTTTTTCAATCTACAATTTACAACAAGAAATACCCCAGCAACCAAATAGCAAAGCTAAAAACAATCATACAAACACACTTTACTGGAAAGAAGTGAATTAAAACTCAACAAACATTATTATTATTATTATTATTATTATTATTATTATTATTATTATTATTATTATTATTATTATTATTATTATTCAATGCACCAGGCTTTGGCTTCAAAAAAATGTAGCTCTTTTTCAATAGAGTGAAACTGCAGTTCAGTAAATGTGAGCCTTATCAGCTTCCTTCCAGCCCCTGTTTACTTGGGTGTTAATAAATCTGTTGTTCATGTGATAAACGCAGACCACAGTGCATTTGAAAGTCTACACCTTGTCTCAATCATGTTAAAGCCTTATTACATAAACAATTAGCATAATGAATAATGAGTGGATATGAACTGAACGCTTTCGTTTCTACTTTTTTTCTCCACCAAAAGAATATTCACTACAGAAGCGAAGAGCTTGTTTGAGGCTCAGTGGTTCAATAGCTTGGAAAGAACATCCCAGAAGTATGACGAATCCCACCTGCCACTTCTTACAGGACTTCAGACGAATATTTAGAAATCTAAGCTGCCTAGAAAATCCAGGACAAGGATGATCCTTTACTTCCTGGAGCAAACCTCCATAACTGATTCCAATAAATCCATCCATGAATCCATGAATCGCCATTTATTGCCCATAAAGGATTACTATAAGTTAAAAAAGTAAAAAAAAAGAAAATATGGTCATCATTTACTCATTCTCAAGTCTTTTCAAACCCATATGTATTCCGTTTTTTTTCTGGAACACAAAAGGAGAAAGGCATGAAATGGCAGTTTTCCTCAATGCTCTTAAAATGAAACCATGAGTTTCAAAAACTGTTTCTTAAGAGGTATGCACTACATTCCTCATATACAGTACATCAGGTTTATTATTATTTCAAGTGCATTTATGTGTCTCTGTAAAAGCTTCACTCTCTATTCATCTATCTATCTATCTATCTATCTATCTATCTATCTATCTATCTATCTATCTATCTATCTATCTATCTATCTATCATCTATCTTTCTGTCTGTCTTTCTGTCAGGGAACTAGGAGACACATAAACATTAGATATTTTCAGTACATGTAAGCCTTCTGCACAAGAAAATACAAACAAAACATTTTAATAACAGCTAACCATTGAAGCATGACTCATCTCTGAAATATAGCAACATTATTCACATCTGAAGTACTACATTTTGCAAACAAATGTGCCAGAGCACAGCATATTTTTTTCCTAACCAATCTTTTAAATCCTATAAAACCTGCTACCTTACTAAATTAGACCTAAGACAATGCAACACAAGTAACAATTTATATAAACATATAAATTCCAGAATTCTTAATCCATTTAAGGCTTTCGGTAACTATAAAGAAGTTCATAGTTGCCCATTTATTTTTCAAAGTAATGTTCTGCATGTTATCCATGTTTACTTTTTTTCAATAACATACAAACAAGCAACCAAATAAAATTTTTCAAGAAATAAAAAATTGAAATGATTTCCTCCCTGTAGGATTGGGCTTTCAACTTCCTACCCCTAATTCCAGGATGCAAATGGAGGCAAACCCTCCAAAATAAAGACAATGCTCTTGTTATCATTATCTACACTACCTGACAAGAAATTTGTCAACTATCCACATTTATGAACAGCAAATAACAACTTGTTTTCAAATTGATCAGTTGGCTTAAGAAGTGGCTTATATGAAAAGCAAAGGCCTCTAAGTGCTGTATTTATACCATAGGTTTTGTAGTGTATTGAGTGTAAGATGGGATTCTAATATCAGGAATGTATGTATTTTGTGTTGGCCACTCTTTGTATAACCCTGACGTACATTTTGGTTGGCCATCTGTTTATTTTTAAGTCTCTTTTTTTTATTACTGCAGATTAGACCAGAAAAAAATAAAGAAAGAATTAATGCCCGCATATGTTCAGCATTTTTCCATATCGCAAACAAAACAGAAATCTGGTAGTGACTGAGTTGCTTTGGCTTATTCAGGGTTAATTATTGTGACATGCCAATTGCAGAAATACTCAAAAATGTCACTAGACTGATGGCATTTCATGTTGTTCAACCTTATAATCTTAAAATCTGAGCAAAATCACTTGTTTTGTCATCACTTTAGACAATATTCAAGAGAATCATTCAAATATTAGCTCTAAGTGATGTTTTTGAAGTAGCAACGGTTTCTGCCATTCTAATGTCAGCTGCAGATGTGAATGGCGGAAGTAGTTCCTCATACAAAAGGGTTTTTAGGCTCTACATGCATACACGATTATGCTGTTGAACTGTTGTATAAATGCAATATCACACTCATAGCAATGCGATATGGCTGTATATCATCACTGGTGGGACATTAAAGCACTACTCCCACTAGTGTCAATATACAGCCATATAACACAGCTATGAGTTTGATATTGGTCATAAATACACCAACTATAATAATGTTTTAACTTATTGACACATATAAATATTTTATTTAACTTTTTCATACAAAGCAGTCTGTTGGAGAAAATAAAGGGAAAAACAAAATCTGACATTCTAAACATTTACTTTTCTTGTTTGAGAAAAAAAAGAAACAATTTTTTAAAACAGTATGTATTTTGCATGTATTCTAATTTTAACCCTTATTATAGAAAGCCAACTTAAAAGTTGACAACGTTAATTTTAAGGACAGACAGACAGACAGACAGACAGACAGACAGACAGACAGACAGACAGACAGACAGACAGACAGACAGACAGACAGACAGACAGACAGACAGATAGACAGATAGATAGATAGATAGATAGATAGATAGATAGATAGATAGATAGATAGATAGATAGATAGATAGATTCTAGACTCATTTTGCACCAGCAAATGCAAACAGTATATATATATATATGTTTTCAATTATGAATTATGTATCATTCATTTTCATTTAGAATGATTTCATAAATAAACCCTCACTTTTCCTACTTGAGCATTTTGCTTAAGGTTTTCTTTGTTTTTTTTTTTACTGAAAAAAGTCAATAATACAAGGTTAGAACAACACAGGAGTGAGTCAATGATGACAAAACAGCCATTTTGTGTTGATTTTATCCCTTTAAGAAGGTATCAGTCAAATTCATAGCTTAAACAGATGACAGGCTCTGTCTTTATTTCAGCTCTGGGCTTTAGGAAATCATGAGGGATTAAAGCGGATGGTTAACCGGTCTTGAGCTGAGAGATGCATGAGTCTGCCTGAGCATTAGCTTTAGCCATTATTCGCTCCTCAGTCTAATCTCACTAAATGAATTGTGGGCCGTCTCTCCATCAGAGCAGCTGAGACATGCTGATGCAGTAAACGCTCGCTTTAACATGATTATGCCATTTTTTGCTTCTTGGTGATCTGTTTTTGTTTGGCCATTTTTTAGCAGGCTGCCTCTTTCTCCGATTTATTAACATCTGACCGCCCCCTTGTGGATGAAATTGTAATGATTTTGCTGCAAATCTAGTAACTTTTACATTGAGTTTTCTATTTATCAGCTTATTTTGGTCAGTTGCAATCACCTGAGGTTTAAGTTTTTAAGATTTTTGTAAATGTTAAATAATGAAATCATATGTGACATTGGAGCACAAAATATAGTCAAAAAATACTAAAGGATTCAAAATGATTGCTTTTTTAAATAAAAAGTCTTAAAATGTAAACATAAAAAATGTAGAATATTTATAATGTAAATATGTTTTCATTTAATAAGAGTATGTAAATAACTCAATTTTGACAAAAATGTCAGATAGAACCTTAAAATTGTGAGGTGACGATACATAGATATTTAAAATATATCTACTGTTAAATAAATCTCTCTCTCTCTCTCTATTTTATTTGATTAGCAATCCTAAGAACTAAATTTTCACAACTTTAAATGTAATTTTCTCAATCATTAGATTTGTTTAATCCACAGACCCTCCAGATTTGTATTTATATTGTGCTACACTAACAAAGTATGCATCAGCGGAAAGCTTTCATACAATGCATTAAACTATAAATATCCAAAATAAATAAATAAATAAATAAAAAAAATAAATAGTTGAGGTGCATTCATGTGCATATGCAGGCCATATAGGTATTCTGTAATGCTTTTATATATCCACATATAAGCACTATATGTATACACAAGATATTACTTCTATATGGCTCATATCTCACTTTGGCAACTGTCATACATGATGCCTAGCTCATATTTTCTATTATCAAGGCAGTAACTAAGAACTAACTAAAAATGCAAATAACTTGTGTGAACACTTGAAATTGGTGTCACATCATGTAATTGGCATGTTATGGAATTTAACTATGTCAAATGAGTGAGAGGAGATAGAACGATATGATGTCTACACATGTTCCTTTACAAGGTCAATTCTTTTTGTATGAAGATAGTGGAAACGTAGGAAATGTATAACGACATGGTTTGTAATTTTTTATTTATGTTTTCATTTTTATATTTGTTCATGGACTATAAGTTTTTCTTGTATTTTTTGATCGTTCTTAAGTATATTAAAAGGGTCAATTTATACATTTTATGTTGTCTGACAGTGATGGATTTCAATAATTTCACTAATATATAGGTGCACATATAGGTGAACATTTAGGTGAACATAGATGTGCAGATATGTACATATAAAATGACCAATTTTATGTCACATACATTAAAAACCTATATCAACACCTATATTAAAACATGTATGTTTATATGGGTTGTTTTCATGTGGAAACAATCTAAATTTATTCGAGAATGAAAATGACAATTTTAAAAGCCCTTTGGTGCAGTTGATTTTATTAGTAGTAATAAAGAGAAAGCTATATTGTTTAATTTAAAAATAATAATAAATGACAGGGCTTCATGTAATGCTTCTCTAAATGAATTTTATTTATTTATTTATTTTTATTTATTTATTTTTTTTAATACAAAGAAATAAAGAAATAAAAAGACAAAGAAATAAAAAAAATCCATAAGTGTTTCTATACTTTATTGAGTGCATTCAGAGTAAAACTTCAACGAAGGCTAACCAACAAATAGCATTTGTTTAAAATAATGTTAGTTAAAAATCAGTTATTCAAATTCACATATGAGCAATTCCAAGCAAAAGTCAACCTTGCCATTAAAAAAAAAAAAAAAGAAAAAAAAAGTGTTGACCAAAATAGGTTTCTATTTTCTATAGGTTTTCTATTCCTACACCTATATATTAGTGAAATTATTAATATCCATTGCTGTGGATTTAATAACCCTTTCTAGGTTTTTTTTTTTTTTCTTGTATTTAACAGTACTGTAAAAATACTCAAATTTTGTCTGTGTCAGTGTTTAAAATCAATCATATTTGATTTACCAAAGTCATGCAAGTGGCATTTTCACATCTGTCACATGTATTGTGTAGTGATGTCACATCCATAACCAAGCTTTTTTTCCTCATTAATGCAAAAATGTACAATAAAATAAAATCAATCATGTTAGTTCTTTATTGAGCAACTCTTATCCTTTTGATTAGCATTATTTTCTTTAGGGTTTTGCAGTTTAATTCACAGAATTTCTACAAAGTATGTTGTATACTGTAAACTTGTTTACTTTTTTTGGTCACGTCCATAACACATTATTATTTTACCTATTAAAAACAAAAAATAAAAATAAACATTTACAGATTGATATTTTTCTGATTGTCAGTGGTTTTGAAAAAAAAAAATATATATATATATATATATATATGTGTGTGTGTGTGTGTGTGTTTTCAATAAAGCGTTAACATTTACTTTCTTTGTGTATATTAGTTTAGTTTAGTTTAGTTTAGTTTAAAACTTTATTAAATCCCTTGGGGCAATTCATCCTGACATGGTGGTGCTTCAAATATAAAAAAAGAATAACACACTTAACACAATAAACACCAAAATTTAACATCAAGTACACACACACACACACACACACACACACACACACACACACACACATATAAAAAAGAAAAAATAATAATTCAATAACAATAATATATAATACATACGAATAGCTATCCATTAAATAACTACATTTATTATGTTACCAATTTGCTTCAGGCACAAAAGTTAATTTATAATGATTTGTGGAACATCTTATTTTTCTTAAATTCGCCCACGAGGCATCCACTCAAAATATCTGCTCAAGGGGTGTGTGTTGTCTCCTAGTATTTTATGTGCCATCCTTAACACCTGCCTTCTTAACACATGATCCCTAGTTCATATTTTCTATTATCAAGGCAATAACTTAGAAATAACTAAAATAACTTATGTGTGAACACTTGAAATTGGTATCACATGTACTGTAATTGGCATGTTAAAGAATTTATCTATGACAAATAAGTTATTATTGTTTTGGTTTTACTGCAAATGTCACATCCATAATGCTGGTATTGCTCATGTGGCTTCCATTTTAGAATGACTGAAATGGAAATTTTAACCAGTTCATTGAGATTAACTATCTGAACCAACGTGTTTTTGGAGTTGCCTCAGACTTCTGATCACAACTAAAAGTTCATTTAAAAGTTTTTCCTTTCTTTTTTTATTTATTTTTTTCCAAACTGACAAATCCTAAAAATGAGTATTTTCCTTTCAATAGGTTTGATCCCAACCTTTGAATTCTCAATTTCACAAAGGTTTGAAATCAAGGAATTGACTCTTGATTTATTAGATAAGTGTCTCATGTAAATGCCTCCTTAGTGTATTATTTTACAAAAATCCTGACTTTGGCCATTGGTCTTCATCCAGGGTGAATAAATCATTACACAATTTCCAAAGCTGAGTGAGCTATTCTCTTTAGAATTGAAGTCAGATAATTTATCTTTATTAAGAAAATGATAAGGTGTAACCCTGGACAAATGCCATTGTCATTTTATGATTGAAATGACAGCAACGTTTATTTTAATAGCCACAGTTGCTACATTTACAGAATCAATGATTAATAATTGAACTATACCCTTTGCCAACAGCCCATTTATTTTACAGCATATCTGTTTGAATATCACTTTTGCAACCAAGAATAAACATTTATGTGTCAAGTAGCATGAAGCAACATGTATGTAAGCTGAATTCCTATTATCTTACCTGCCATCAAACACTTTTTTCTTCTGCTGCCTAAAAAATCAAATGACTTTTGTATGCAAAATGGACTTTGATCTGGGGCCATCAGAGAAAAGCGCTGACTTTAAAATGTGAAAATAAAGGCTTGAAAACAGTATACATTTATTAAAAGTAAAACCATGCTTCAGCTTTTCTTTAATGGTGTGCAGGAAGACTCACTACAAACAGGAAGGGAGTTTGATCATTGGATTGCTTAAACGTTGGGAGTCAGCAGTCGGCAGGTTCACAGGGTCCATCACTGTTCTGCCTTTGATGAATTTCCTTCAGGCAGACCTATCTTACACATTACCACACACATACAGGCTGCAGCGCAATTCAAAGCCCATTGAAATGTCATTACTGTAGCTGATTTAAATATGGAGTTTGTAGTTTATGTGCTTAAAAGTTTCAAATAGCCGCTGCAATGCAACCTCAGGTCCAGCACTAAAGTTTTTTTTTTTTTTTTTACTAGTTTTAACTCATCAGATATTATTTTCATGTACTGTGCCACATTGCTAACAGGTTAAATGGCAAATGCATTAGAGGCCATGTGTGTGCCAATGTGCTGCTGGTCTGAAAATGAGGTGTGTTTGCGCATATTGCTGACATGTTGCTATTGGGTCAACCAATGATTGATTGATTGATTGGTTGATTGATTGATTGATTGATTGATTGATTGATTGATTGATTGATTGATTGATTGATTGATTGATTGATTGATTGATTGATTGGTTGATTGATTGATTGGTTGATTGGATATTTACAAAGCATGTTTGCTTTTTGTGCATATATGTGGGACCACAACATACAAATCCACTGCATTAGAGCAACTACTGTGGTGCCCCCACAAAATTTTCTTAGGGGTGGCCAGAAGAGTTCCGCATGAAATCTTGGAGTGGCACACACACACAAACAAAATTAATTTAGTCTAATGTTATATTTTTGATTTTCGTTATTGACATTTATATTTATAAAGAGGGTGCAGTAAATCAGCTCAAGTCAGTGGCACCAATCAATCCCCAATATTTTAGAGGCTGCTACTTTATTTATTTATTTATTTATTTATTTATTTATTTATTTATTTATTTATTTATTTATTTATCTATTTATCTATTTATCTATTTATTTATTTAAAATGTGTGCATTTATATAAGTACATTTAAATGAATAATAACAACAGCAAAATCATATTTGGGTGGCCACAGGAGTGGCCAGTGTTTACACATGGCTTAGGGGCGTCCCTGAGCAACTAGCTCTTAAAAGGAATGGGAGATAAAACTCTTATTGGTTCATTCCAACACAATGGCATAAACCCACCCATTACTGATTAAGAGTATAAGAACTCTTTTAGACCATGCTCAAGGACCGTTGACCACAAGCTAGCAAACGTGGATTCAAAAATGGCCTGAGAACAGCCGGAATGCGCGCTTGAGACCATGTGCTTAGATTGTTTAAATAGGACCCTCATCCCTTATCGAGTGGTTCAATACTGTTTTGTTTAGTACAATAAATGTCATCAATTCAGTTTCATTTAATATGGCAATGCATTGGCAAAGCTCCACAACCCCAATTTCAGCTTTACTTCATGTATACAATATTGTCAATAAATAAGATATATGAACTGAACCTTTCATTTTACAAGTGGATAACACAATCACCTCACAGCAAGAAGCTCGCTGGTTCGAGCCCTGGCTGGGTCAGTTGGCATTTCTGGGTGGAGTTTGCATCTTCTCCCTGTTCGTGTGGATTTTCTCTAGGTGTTCCGGTTTCCCCCACAAGTCCAAAATCATGTGGTATAGGTGAATTGGGTAAGCTTAATCATCCAAAGTTATGTGTGTGAATGAGTGTGTATGGATGTTTTCCAGTGATGGAGCAGAGATTGTTCTTTGAGCAGGTTTTGCAGTTTAAACAACTGTTTCAGTCAGCGATGAAACTCCAAACAGTAACAGAAAATGACGTTAGTGTCCACATAGATGAACAGTACAAGCTATTAAATGTTTTCTTTCAGACAGAATGTACCTGCTGATGATCACCTAATGTTTAGGACTTGCTGGAAAGAAAATTTTAATATCGTATTTTTGTAATTAATAAACAATTTTTCTATCAAAATTAATTTTGCTGTATGTTTTTGATGTAATGTCTATTTATAAATGATAACACAAAAATGTGATTCAGCTCGCTCAATTCATAATGATTTGGTTATGTCTTTATTTTTTTTTAACTTTTAACTGTGTTAATCTGCCATTTTTGCTGGATTTTGTAACAGCATATACTATGTAAATGAAGGACATGTAATGTAAATCAAAAATATGTTCCCCTATTTTGTGTCACTGTTTAAACCAAAATTACACCCTTGTGTATACACAATCTTGAGGAATGTAAACAAAAACAATGGTCTCAATGCATTTCCTTTTGTTACATTTTCAATTTCTAAAGCTTCCAAAAAGAGATAAATAATATTATGATAGCTGTTTTAACATTACGTTATGATTGAATTGCCTCTTGCTACAGTTATGAAATAGTTTGATAGCATGCAGGGAACGTTCATGGGTTAATGACATAACCGCATTAAAACTGTCTATGTGTATCAGACTTTGTCTCTCACCACAAAAAATTCCCCAAAACCCCTTGCATTTGGTGGATCATGTTTGCACTTTATTAAAGATAGGACAGTGATAATTACTACACAGACACACTCTCAGTTCTTTGTTTTGTCTCACTCAAGTTCAAATCCGTTTTTACATAAAGCATCTTGTTTCTATTTTCTTTCACATACACATGAGGTATCGCATACACAGAAATGCACATAATGTAATAATAATAATAATAATAATAATAATAATAATAATAATAATAATATACACAACTAAATATTATTATATATAAGTAACATTTATTTATTTGCACATATAATTCCATACATTGAAAATACAGATTATTTCAGACTATCATCACATAAAAATTGGATCATTTAGTGATTATTAAGAATGTCATAGGAAAGCAGATAAAATATAAAAAATATATATATAAAAAAATACAATTATATATATAGTTGAAAGCAAATGATGAGTTGACTTTTACCCCACTTGTGAAAAGCTAAGATGCTTGCAATATGCAGTGTAAAGCACATGAAAGAATGAACGGTTGCTCTTTTGTCCTATCTTCATGACTCTATGATAAGCTTTGTTCATGGCGTTGCTCCATATCAATCACTGGGGATGTGAACCCACAGACTATAAACATGTGTAAGCAAAATTACAGAACACTTTCCTCTAGGCTTATCTGAGCCCACATAGAGATAAGCTCTCCCTGAGAGATGTGACCTGATGCACCTGCAAAAGCATTTCACAAAAGATTGGGATTTCATTTCCAATCTGCTTTGTGTTGGCTGAGGCTCAACACAATTAAAGTCCACTCCAGTACAGGTCATATGGTCACAGTTTTATTAGACCCACTTTAGAATCTTTCTTTCTTTTTTTTCTTTTTTTAATCTAACCTAACATGTATTGAACCATTATACCTGCAATTGCAGAATGCATCCTAATTTTCACTCTAATTAAAAAAGGGATATTATACCATTTTTTTTCTTAAAATTCATTAATTTATAAATGTTCTTGTCCCTTTAATAATCAGGGGTCACCACATCAGAATGGGGGGGGGGGGGGGGGGGGGGGGGGGTAATAATTCTGACTTCAACTTTATATTCTGGATACATTATTGGTTTGATTTTGTGAGTAAATCTAGTGTGGCATCTATGAATCTATCATGAGGGAGACCAATGAGTTGTGTTTTGAATGGACAATAAAGGAGGTGCTTAACCTTCTTAAAATATTTATAGTCTTCTTCAAGAGGTCAAACTTAATATTATGAGCTGTTTTTATGTACCATTCATTTTATGTGGAGTTTGACATTTTCATGGTTCTGTAACCACAGTGCCACACACACATTTATGTATTTTCTATATGTGTAATAAAGTAAGACAGTTTCCTAATAATACACATAGGAAAACACTAGATTCTCATATCAGTTACTTATATTGGTAACACTTTACTTGAGTGTTTATTAAAGTGTTATAACTCCTTCATAATAATGACATGACACATTATAAATATGAGTAAGATTGTATCTATGCTTATGACAACTTTCATTAAGTGTCATTCACTCTGTATGTCATATTAAATGTGAAGATGACATTGGCTGAGTTTTCTTTATAACAACTTCACAATATATTCATTCATTCATTCATTCATTCATTTATTTTCAGCTTAGTCTCTTTTTTTATCTGGGGTCGCCACAGTGAAACGAACTGCCAACTTATCCAGCATATGTTTTATGCAGTGGTTGCCCTTCTAGCTGCAACCCATCTCTGGGAAACATCCATACACACTCATACGAACAATTTAGTCCAACACAGTTCACCTGTTCTGCAGGTCTTTGGACTCTGGGGGAGACCAAAGCACTCGGAGGAAACCCACGCGAACATGGGGAGAACATGCAAACTCCACACAGAAATGGCAATTGACACATGGAGGCTTGAACCAGCAACCAGTGGGGCGACAGCACTACCTACTGTGCCACTGTGTCGCCCCGCCAAGACAATATAACTTCAGTAAAACTAAATGACTTCTGATTTGTGGCTTCCAAAATTTATTTTGACTTGTATTTTATTGCAGATAATATGAACACAATATAGTTCATATTTTGTCTGGTCAGCTTCATTTCCTTTGTAAATATGCACCCTTTACTTTCATCCGAACTTTTGTCAAATACCACAATGTATAGTTACATCCACAAATCCCAGTAAAAACTGTACTGTGCCAAAAGGAAGACCTACACTGTATATTAACAGTGTCCAGAAGCACTGTTGACTTATCTGGGCTCTGGAGGAATCTGGGATGGACCATCACACATTGAAAAGATGTACTGCGGTCAGATGAAGCAGTGTTCATACCAATCAATATTTACACACTGCATACATGAACGTACATACATGCATTAACGTTATAATCACACCGGTGTGATCGTACATGTGAAGTGATGCTTGATGTATTTTCTGCAAAGAAATATGTAAAGTAAAAATGTAAATTTCCCAATTTTTTTTTCTGATTTGGAGTTTATTACATGTAGCATTTATTACATTATTATTTTGTTTTTTATTGTTTTTACGTTTAATAATCACTATTTAAAACCTGCCACTCCTAGACATCCTACTGAATGTAGAAAGTGATATGCTTAAAACAAGTACAAGTCTAATGCTTTACTAAAGTGCATTTTTTTCGCTGTTGAAAGTGTCATGCTAGATGCGCTCACTTAGCATTAGTGCCACATGCATGTGCAGTTGAGGAGGCCACATCATCCTTGAACGAGGCACTCTCATACCGCTAAGTCAAGATAGACTTCATTCCCAGCACATTAAAGTGGAAAGATATACACAGATAGCAGTTGTCACTTTCATTATCTGGGGTTGTCACTCAAAATGGCAGCTCTCTCTCTCCAGAACCTCTCTCCGAGGATGAGAGGAGTCAAGGGTGCCGGAGAAGAAGGCAGGGACTGAAAACTAATAGCAGTGTTTTATGGGAAGAAGGGAAGTGAGTGTCAGAGCGATATGAACCCTGTCTCCTCTTCATACAAATGCATGAATCATCTAGTAGACAAAATGCAGCTTTCCTCATACCCCCAGTTAAGACTCTGGGCTCTGAATCACATGCTTGAAAGTTTTTAACTGAAAGGAATTGGTCGAATTCAGAATGCAGATGGATTCAGATTCCTTTGATGATGCTGTGGGTTTTGTGAAGAGAGTGGGCACCTTCTGAACTCAGCACTGACAGCAGTCAGCAATCTGTCATAATAATCAGGAGGAAACATGTGATGAGAATACATAATGTTGTTGTTGTTTTTTTTTTCTCTCGTTCTTTCCAGAGAATAGCTGAAAAACGGCTTCAAGTGCTCTAAAATGTAATGCCGTTATTTGTTGATTCAGCTTTCACTTTTTGATAAAAAGTCCCATCTAAAACTGCATCAAAGCTGCAATTTGTGCTCAGAAAAATGCGCACATTCAGAAAATGTAATAGTAATCATTATGCTAGAAACTTTTTAACAATGTGTTGCATTCTAAATAAGCTACAGTAGCAGCATGTTGTCAATAACTGTTCTGTCTGGTTCTTGAATCTGATTGGCTGATAGCCATGCAATATTCTGAAATAACAGAACTTATACAGCCTTAGTACCCTTCTGTATTACTCTGCCCACATAGAGTGAGAGTAGATCAATAAACTCACTACAGTTTCACGAATATTGCAGATGTTGGACAACATAATGTACCAAGATAGTGACAGAGACTGCAGAACAAGCCATTTAAGAAGAATAAATCTCAGCATGATTTCAAACTACATCTGATCAAATCATTATAAAACAGGTAAGTGACTTTCCCAATCTCTCTTGTGTGTTGTAGTGCTGCATTTATAACATAGTCTGGTGGTGTTTCTGGTAGTGTTTGCTTTGCTTTGGCTATTTCATGGTTAATTGTTTTGATATCCTAATTGCAACAGAGGAGTACTGAGAAATGTCTCTAGACTGATGACATTTCATGCCGTTCAGCCTTATAATCTTTAAATGTGAGCAAAATCACCTGTTTTGTCATCACTTTAGATATTATGCTAGAGAATCATTCAAAAACTAGCTCTAAAGTGAAGTTAGTAAAGTAGCAACAGTTTATGCTCTTCTGACGTCAGCTGCAGATGTGAATGAATGGCGGAAGAAAGTAGTTCCTCACGCAAAAGGATTTTAAACTTTTTTTGTTTTTTTAGATACACGATTATCTAGTCAAACTGTTGTATAAACACTATATCACACTCGAAGCAGTGAGCTATGGCTGTGTAACTCAGCTTGCTGACTCGATTTACAGCCATATCACACTGCAATGAGTGTGAAATTGTATATACAGTATGTATATGAATTATTATGAATTAATAGCCCTCATGAATTAATAACTACCATTTTTCCCCAACACATTTCTTATCATAATAGTTTTAATAACTCATTTCTAATAACTGATTTACTTTGTTTTTGCTATGATGACAGTACATAATATTTGACGATAATTTTTTTAAGACACTTCTATAAAGCTTTAAATGACATTTGAAGGCTCAACCAGGTTAGTTAGGTTAACTAGGCAAGGGTGCGTTTCTCAAACAATGACATAACTTGCAGTTGAACTAATATAGTACGATGCATCGCTTGGGAAAAGAACAATGTAGTGACGAGTGTTTCCCAAAACCCATAGCATCTCTGTCAAAATTCCATTATTGGAACCACATTAGTTATAACGTAAAATGCCCATAATGAAGCTCTAAACTGAGTGGAGTAACTTCTTCTTTAGAGAAGAACCCCATCATTTCTTTGTGTAAATTATATGCTTTTACACACACATGCATTTAAAAAAAAAAAAAAAAAAAATTAAATTAAATTAAAAAAAACGAAAAAAAGCAAAATCCAATATTAGTTTTAGTAAAACATGCATTAATTTTCCATATTAACTTAAAAATATGTAAATGGCACACATAAGACCACTGTTTCCTTTACAAATATTATTGAGAAGAATGCATATTCTATTTTAAAACATAACATCATGTACAAAATCTAACATGTATTCTACTATCGTATATAAATCATATAAATGGATAATGAGCCTATTTATTAAGAGATGAAATTTAATATGTATTATTTATTAGGAACATTTAAAAAAATCCTTTAATAATAAGGATTATTATTATTAATATTATTATTAAGTAGGATTATTTATTTATTTATTTATTTAATTATTCTTTTTTTTTTTTTTTTTTTTTTTTTACTTTTACAATTTGACATGCAAACCACTGCAGATATGTTCTAACCAACAGGCCCATGTCCTATACATGTCTCTTATAAAGTAACCTACTATGAAATAAAAGCATCAACATGTGCTATATATATATATATATATATATATATATATATATATATATATATATATATATATATATATATATATATATATTGTAAGAAATGAGTCTGCCTCGACCCAACTTCTACTCTAAATGGTGAATTGATGCTCATTTCCCAAAAGGGCTGACTTATGAGAGAAAAGAGAAGTCAACAAGGTCTTGTCTCTGCATTGTTTGAGGTGACTACATCTCAACCAAATGGTAACAATTGTAGAATGGGGATGGGTGTGGTGCACAAAGAACCATCTCATCAATGGTGTTGAAACTGCATTAACATGGAGAGATAGGGAGAACAGCTGGGTCAACAGCCAAGGAGCAACTTCATTAACATCTAAAGGCAACATCAAAAACAGTATAAAGGTTTGAGTTTAAGGCCCCGTTTACACTAATGCGTTTTAGTTTGAAAACGCATAAGTTTTGCTACGGTTACGCCATCCGTCCACACTACGCCGGAGTTCTCGAGCGCCGAAAACGGAGCGTTTCGAAAACGCTGGAGAGGCTGTTTTCATTCTAAAACGCTGCTGCTCCGTCTCAGTGTGGATGGGGAAAGACGGAGACATCTGAAAACAGAGGCGGGGCTGCAGACATTCGCCTCTCTGATTGGGGCTTTTCCTCAATATTAAGTAGCCTAACACGTTCAGTCCTGAATCTTCTCCGTGTAAGTTCAGACTTCGCAAGTTTGATCAAGGCTGCATCTCTTCTTCTCAGTTTGATATGGAAAACATACCGAGGACACGCGTCAATCTTCACAGGGAACCATGTACTTTATAACTTCATTCACATCACCTTGGCTACGTTGTTTCACTTTCTCAACAATAAAATGTAAACTTGATATAAGGAACTGCCTATTTTTATTTTAATATTAACAACTAAACAGACAGCAGAAATGTTGAGGCGTCGTGCTGCATGAGCGTCAGCTTCACTGTGTGCATATTTATAACAAAACGGAGCCGATAACAACTGCCTCCTTTCAATTTCAGTGAAAATAAGAAACATACCCTCTCTTTTGCTGAATATCAGTTTTAATAATCGATAATGGCCATTATAAAAGTATAACATACAATAAGTTTATACATTATAGGAAATAAAGGCAAGCGATCAGTCAATATACAGAATGTAGGCTACGTGCTTACATTAATCATTAACTTATCTTTGCGCTCAGCCAAAACACGTTACCTGAGAACAAGTAATAGATTCCAATGACCAAAGTCAGGGAATATGTCGTTAGATAAAGACAACAAGATGAATGAAATAACACGTTTAATAAATATAGTGAGATTAGATCCAGCGGGAGATGCTTGATGAGAAGTCCGACTAGCAGAGCTCTCATCTGGGTAGACAGGCTCCAGCAATTGCCAAAGTGTGTGTGTGTGGTCACGTGATGTGCGTTTTCAGCGTTTTGGTGTGGACGGAGAGCAGTTCAGAAACGCTGGGTAAAACGCGAGTGTGGACGCGGATCGTTTTCATTCTAAAACGCC